>NC_052357.1:25315275-25319633 GCF_009727055.1 Benincasa hispida
TATATAAAAGGTATTGTAATTAAAATGTGGGGTGGGAAAATCAAATCTCAAACTTCGAGGTCGATAGTATGAACACTATGTCAATTGAGCTACACTCTTGTTGGCACGAAGACAGTATTTTTAACACTTTTGAGAAGACTTAATAATTCTTTTCCCCTTTTTTCTTGGATAATGCTTTTCTTGGAAAAGAGATTTCAAAATCATTGACAACTATAAACCATATTTCAAGGTAAAGTTTCTAAAATACAAAAAATAATAAACACAAATTGTTGATTCCTGAAAGTACGGGAGCAACTTACAACTTTGCCACTTAACTATCAAAAAGATAATAAAACTAGTTTACGTCCATCCTTAATTTGATACGTTATTATTTCTCTTTCTTTTTTATAGTCATTAGACAAATTCATGAAACTTGTCTACATCAAGGAATTCAATCACATGCGACCACCTCTCTTCTTAGCCAACTTGAGCTCAAGACACCCTCAATCAAAATGTTAGAGGATCAAATTTCCCACCAACATGTTAGAACTTTTAAAAGATATTAGAAAACACTCTTTCCTAATACATGAACAAGAACACAATCCAGACAAAATCCCTGTCTAATGTGTTTTCACAACAATTGCCAATGCTCTCTCAAATCCCACCTATCTACCATGCGACAGGGTGATGGAAATCATTTATGGGAGGACAAAAATTGGTAAATCATCAAGGATCCAGAAAAGATACAAAAGAACAACTCAACCTTTAACAAATCTATCAATTCCCCCTAGAGTATTGTCATTGCTTTGTACTCGAACTCACTTGAAAGATGAGCGGGCAAGTCTCCTGCTATTTCCACATTTAGGTCTAATTGGAGTAGAAAAGTTTGTCCAAATCCAACCTGTATAGAATAAGACCAAGAAATTTGAAAGCCTGAATCCAAGAATATATCCAATGTTATATAGCAGTCTAATAGCTACCTGTTTTGAGTCTTTACATACTAATCCAAGCTGATTGCAAATGGGGTGCTTCACAAGTATTCACACATATTCCAGACAGGCATCATTGATATGTATACCCAATACCCTTCCTAAGTATGAGATATATGGTATGTAATATGAGATTCATTTTCTGAACAAGCTATATTGTTTTCTATCAGTTGCTTCCCGTCCCCCCATGGTGGGCTCTCACGTATCGGTCTGAAAACATCACCCCATCCTACGAATCAATCTATTATGTCATACATGGAACATATACGCCACGCCACACCACAATCTGGGACATCTTTGAACCATCCAAAATACTTTCCCCTGCAAAAATTACAAACTACATCCTAATCAATGTCTAGTTGCCCGTGGTCGTGTTCACATCTTGTCAACTACAATCAGATATGTATGATAGCTGATAGATTAAAAAATATTATGATAAAGAATTAAAATGTTTTTCTGAATGAAAACAAGATAAACTTTACCATATTGATAAATACGGTACACGTTCCTCTTGGTATATCTCATAAAAACTTCAGTGTGAGTTGTCACTTACTAATCTCTAGGAGAGATTGTGAAGAATACATAACTTGAAAAGAGAAGAAAGTTGAGCAAGTTTACAAGGAAAGTAAATGAGTAATAAAAAGTAGGCATTCCTAACACGATTTTTTGTCTCCATCATGGAAAGAAAGGAACTCGAGAATATTCTTTGATACATATGGTTCTTTCGTTAATTTTTGTGATCGTATCCATTTACAGCCTCAAATTGGAATGCTCGACACAAATCCTCCTGTGATATTCATTATTTTATTATCAACTTAGACCCGAGGCCCTTTGACTAATTCATCATCCTTCAACATAGTGACGCCTTGTCATGGTTTATTGTGGCTATATAATAGAAGACAGTCATAGAACAATACAATTATTTAAAAGGAATAATGACAAGAAGCAACTATATAGCTACTAAAGTTTCAAGATAGCCCTAGAACACAAGAATTTTCCATAGGAATAAAAACAAAATAACCAACTATGGGTTTTTAGGGCTTTGGCCCCCAAAAGACGTTTTTTTTTTTTTTTTTTTGGGAAAAAAAAAAGAACATAGTTAACTATAACTATCACAGATAGCCATAAAATACAAGACGTTACCTAAGGTATATTGATTGCCAGGTTTAGACTTTTGGGTTGGGCATTAGTCTCCGTGGTCTGAGAGCTTCCTTATGCTAGCAACCGAAAAACAAGTAAGAGAAAGGTAAATAATCAAATTGTTTGATCACAGTAATAATATAAAAAGTTAACAACATTATAACAGAACCCAAATATATTGAAATATAAAAGATAACGGAAATTACAAGATAAACCAAGTGTTGGAGGAACTTGGACCCTCTCTCTTGAGATCTTAAAGAAAGCCCTAAATCACTCACCAAAATTTTGTTTACCTTTCTCATTTGCCTTATCACTATTTATAACCAAATTCTATAATAAACTCCCCTGACTAATTACTATACTTGAATAGCATTCGTAAGACCCCCAGCTATGGTTATATTAGGATTATTAGTATGATTACAAGTAAAGGCATATTAGTGAATACTAAGTCTGTTAGGCCTTTTAGTTAAAAATAAAAGTAGGGTTGGAAGTAAGGGGTGAAGATTTTGGTAGTAATTTCCATAGTTGGGTAATTTGGGAGAGTAATAGCGCTCTCAAACGGCTATGTTATATTGTAATTTATTTGGATATTGCAATATACGTTTCTCTTTTTTAGTGTTCTTTGTGTTCTTAGTTGTTCTTGAGTTTTCTTATTAGATAGTAACTTAATACATCCCTATCACATTCATAACATTTATATAATAATGAAAGGTAAGCAAATTATATGCAAGAATCACAGCTCCAGATTCTGGCTTCATATCAATTAATGAACGATATGAAGTTCTATCCAAGTTATGAAAATGCTGATTTTAGCTATGTTGAAATATATTGAATTAGCCTAAGGGCGTTTTTGTAGTTTACTCTATATTTGCTAAATTAGAGTTTTCCCTCATCCTATTTGTCTGAGGTTGGAGTCTCTTGTATGCATGGCATTAAATAATAAAACCTTTTCTATCGTGGTTTTTCTTCCCTGACTTAGGGTTTTCCACGTAAACTCCTCGTGTCGTTTCTTTCTTTTCTATTTCAATATGGTATCAGAGCAAGGTGATGAAACCCTAATCCCGATAGAAGAAACTCAATCATCAAACTTGATAGGTGAAGGTACACTGGCAAACATGACTAATGTGGCTGTGATTCAAGCAGCCATTGATCGATATCTCCGAACCATCTTAAACCCAGCGCAACCCGACCCATCTGGAGCCCCGCTGCCAGACTTCAATAACCCAGTCGGCACGCACCTTGGACAGCTTCAATCGCCGAGCATCACCAACCCAGTTGAGGTGCATCTTGGACCTCAAACTCGGCTTGGATCGCGATCGACACAGGGCTCTAGTGGATTTGCTCCAACCGGCGCGCCAAACAGCTCCCAGACGTAGCGTACCAACCCATTCCAGCCGAACATCGTCGATGGGGGTCCTTCGACTTCGCACACGATCGGGTTCGCTCTAGCTGCCGGGTTGGGTCAGATCAGCGCGTTTTCTTCAACCTCGCAGCCGATCACTGAGCCCTCTGTCCGTTACCCACTGTCGCAGCCATCTGGGAGCAACGCCGATCACGGGCTGCCGTATTTTGCCGCCGGTGGGATTCCGACAGCAACCTCCTCATAGTACCATGGTGGACAGCCTCTTCCTCATGTGTACCCAATACAACCTCAGTTTCGAATGGGCGATTCCGTTGAAGAAAATTCCATGACCTATGGATAGAAACACCCCAATTCTGAATCTCATGGGGAACTCCAACAACAATTGGTCAGTCTCCAACAACAGATGGCCGCTTTTGGAGCCAGATTGAATGGCCATGATTCTTCCCAGATTTATTCAGAAAATCTGGTATCAATATTTCCTACTCTTCCTACTACTAATCTTTTATCTGGGACTATAGGAAACTCTGCAGGAATGATCACGGGAGAGAAGCTGAATGGACAAAATTACTTCTCTTGGTCCCAAACAATTAAAATGGTTCTTGAGGGACGCCATAAGTTTGGCTACTTGACTGGAGAGATACCACGACCGAATCCTGGGGATCCTCAAGAGCGTGTCTGGAAGGCAGAGGATTCATTGCTCCGCTCGATGTTGATCAGTAGCATGGAGCCACAAATTGGGGAACCTTTACTCTATTCAGCCACTGCCCGAGATATTTGGGATGCAGTCCGACGGTTATATTCGAGGCGTCAGAACGCATCCCGCCTGTATACTCTACATAAACAAGTTCATGAATGCAAACAAGGGAGCATGGATGTAACATCATACT
>NC_052357.1:25321143-25398722 GCF_009727055.1 Benincasa hispida
CGCCATCTCATTGAAGTTGCTCATTCCTTGATGATTCCAGCATCTCTCCCTTCGTACCTGTGGGGAGATGCGGTTCTTACCGCAGTCTATCTCATTAATAGGATGCCTTCATGAGTTCTAAAGTTTCAAACACCTCTTGAGTGCTTCAAAGAGTCTTGTCAGTCTACCCATGTTATTCCTGAGGTTCCTCTTCATGTGTTTGGGTGTAAAGCTTTTGTTCATACTCATGGTCCACACCGAACTAATTTTGCCCCACGAGCTCAAAAGTGTGTGTTTGTCGGGTATCCCCTTCATCAGCGAGGCTATAAATGCTTTCACCCATCTTCTAGAAAATACTTTGTCACGTTCCTTGAAGATAAACCATTCTTTTCCGTTAGTCATCTTCAGGGGGAGACCATGAGTGAAAAGACTAACAGATCCATATACTTTGTACCAATTAGCTTTAATCTTGAGCCTAGTCCTAATATTCCTGAACTTGAGCCTAGTCCTAATATTCTCTTGAACCCAGTCTACCTAGGCTCGAACCTAATTCTGCTCCTGCAATTCCAGTATTTGTCCTTCCTACTAGACAAGTGCCCTGGATAACATACTATAGGAAGAATCTTAGAAAGGAAACTCAGGAAATCCTTGGTGTTCCATCGAAAACTGTCCAAGCATCGGAACCAGCTCAGGTTCAAGATCCTGTTGTTTCAGAGGAGATTCTTGAAGAGAAGTCTGGGAACATAGAAAATGATGAGACGAGCTTAGAGAAGGTTGAAATTTCAGGAGGTAATGAGGTGCTGGAAGATCCTTAAGAAGATATAGAATTGTCTCAGAAGTCTGATACTGAAGAGAGACCGACGAAAACTGACAATTATGATACCACTCTAGATATGCCAATTGCTCTGAGGAAGGGAACCAGGTCATGTACAAAGTACCCTCTGCATAGTTTTCTGACCTATAGTAACTTATCTCCTGGTTTTAAGGCTTTCACTATCCAACTGGATGCTCTAGCAATACCTACCAGTATACATGCGGCCATGGAAGTTCCCGAGTGGAAAGCGGCAGTAATGGAAGAAATGAGAGCTCTCGAGACAAATAAGACTTGGAAGTTAGTAGTTCTCCCTAGAGGTCACAAAACAGTTGGTTGCAAATGGGTGTTCACAGTGAAGTATAAATCTGACGGAACGCTCGAAAGATATAAGGCCAGGTTTGTTGCTAAAGGGTTCACTCAGACATATGGGATTGATTATTCATAAACTTTTTCCCCAGTGGCTAAGTTAAACATGATCCGTGTTCTTCTGTTTGTCGCCGTAAATAAAGATTGGCCCCTACATCAACTAGATGTAAAAAATGCCTTCCTGAATGGTGAGTTAGAAGAGGAAGTTTACATGAGTCCGCCTCCAGGTTTCGAAGCTAAGTTTGGGAATCATGTTTGCAAACTCAGGAAGTCCTTATATAGGTTGAAGCAGTCCCCTAGGGCATGGTTTGATAGGTTCACTGTGTTTGTTAAGTCTCAAGGGTTTGTTCAGGGGCATTCTGATCATACTTTGTTTACCAAAAAATCACCTTTAGGGAAGATTGTTGTGTTGGTGGTGTATGTTGATGACATCATTTTATCAGGAGATGACACGACAGAAATTGCTAAGCTGAAACAGAGGATGGCAGGCGAATTTGAAATCAAGGATCTTGGTAGTTTGAGGTATTTTCTCGGGATGGAAGTGGCAAGATCAAAAGCAGGAATATCTGTATCTCAACAGAAATACACTCTGGACTTGTTGAAGGAAATAGGAATGACTGGATGCAAACCTATTGACACTCCTATTGAGGTCAATGGCAAACTGAAAAGCATTTCGGAAGGAGTTCCTATGAATAAGGAGAGGTATCAACGCTTGGTAGGAAAACTGATTTACTTATCTCATACTAGGCCCGACATCTCCTATGCTGTGAGTGTGGTAAGTCAGTTCATGCAGAATCCATATGAGGAGCACATGGAAGCTGTGACTCGAATTTTGAGATACCTGAAGTCCACCCCTGGGAAGGGCTTAGTGTTAAGAAAATATGACACACGGAGCATCGAGGCGTATACTGACTCAGATTGGGCCGGATCTGTGACTAATAGAAAGTCAACCTCAGGGTACTGTACCTTTGTATGGGGACATTTGGTGACTTGGCAGAGTAAAAAACAGGGTGCAGTGGCCAGAAGTAGTGCTGAGACAGAGTATAGAGCTATGAGTCTGGGAGTGTGTGAAGAAATCTGGTTGTAGAAAGTTGTCTGATCTTCACCAGAGTAGTCTGGATCCCATGAAGCTGTATTGTGATAATAAGGTTGCCATCAATATTGTTAATAATCTAGTGCAACATGATAGAACCAAACATGTAGAAATTGACAGGCACTTTATTAAAGAGAAGTTAAACCGCAGAGTTATCTGTATTCCCTATGTGCCTTCAGTCCAACAGGTTGCAGATGTTCTTACGAAAGGGTTATCGAGATAGACGTTTGAAGCTTGTATTAGCAAGTTGGGTCTTGCCGATATCTACGCCCCAACTTGAGGGGGAGTGTTGAAATATGTTGAATTAGCCTTAAGGGCGTTTTTGTAGTTTACTCTATATTTGCTAAATTAGGGTTTCCCCTCATCCTATTTATATCTGAGGTTGGGGTCTCTTGTATGCATGACATTAAATAATAAAACCTTTTCTATCGTGGTTTTTCTTCCCTGAATTAGGGTTTTTCACGTAAACTCCTTATGTCGTTTCTTTCTTTTCTATTTCAATAAGCTACACCAAAAATGAGGTTCTAAGTAATCGTCAAAACAACAATGAATGAAGAAAACAATAAATAACCAGATAGCATTGTAGGCTAAATCAAATCTATTAACTTTTTACAGACATAAGCAGCAAAAACAAATGTACTCGTTTAAAATAAAGTACTGAGGCATGATCAAAGAATATACCAGCTAAAAGAAGATTTTAGCCACAATTGAAAGGGCCTGTCTCGTTCAATTAGAGGGAATGGCCATGGCATGTGTAGGTTCGTAGTGAGAAGCCTTTAAGTTTCGTGATAAACCGTGCTCCAATTTGCTTAGCCATGTTATCAACAACCTCATCAATTTATATACCTACCTCTGCAAAGTGCAAATAAAAAAATCCAAAAGCTAAACATTTTTTTCTTTAATGAAAAGCTACATTTCCAATGAGAACAAATGAAAGAAATACAAGGGAAATTAAAACAAAAAACCCACCCCATGAGGAGCCCAATTACCTAAAATGGAGTTCCATTCAAACAAAATAAGACATAAAAGGGTAATTAAAAAAAGCTTTACACACAGATACCCAAAGAGAGGTATGATATCTAAAAAGAGAGCACACCGTCACATGGAAACTACTAATTAACGTTGTGAGCAAAAGCCTAAACTGCAGAGGTTGAGTCGGTACCTGACGGCAATTATGCCACAGTGAACGTTCATCAACCTGCACCCTCCTGGTACTGAAAGCTCAAGTCCATCAGATATTGTAGAAAAGGCCATTTCTCATCCCAATTAGACATGCTTCATTGTACTTTTTCTGCATATCAATTATGTCAAGTTGCCATACAAAAAGTTAATGATATTTTGCAATCTTCTCTCCAGTAGCCCTATCAAGTAGGTTATTTTGTTGGCTGCGCAATTTCACATTAAGCAAATATCTCTGTAAATTCCATCCTTGTTATGACGGTGCAGATCTTCAAGCACCAAATGAAGAACCGAGGACAAAGTAACCTCTAACTATTGCTCAGTAGCAGATTTGTCTGTCACAAAAGTGAAAGAGTTGAGAGCAAACATTTTCACCAAAAGCACAAAGAGAGGAGAGAATGAAACTCTAGAAAGCAGTTGTTTCAATAAAAAAGAAGAAGAGAATGAAACTCTAGAAAACTCTAAATGCTTCTATGATTAAACAGAGAAAATATCAACTTTATTTAGCTTACAATTGAAAGCATGAAACTCTATTGTTCTGTGCCACTCCAACTTAAATGTCCAGAGAGAGGTTAGTACCCCCCCCCCCCCAAAAAAAAAAAAAAAAAAAAAAAGTTACAGAGTTTGGTGATTTTCAATGTCATCCAATGGATATAAAAATAGATGGTTTCTAACTGTTCTTTTGGAAAATCATGCAGTTAAAAGTTCAAGGGGAACTAATTCATTGCATAAAACAAATTAAACTAATCTGACCCAGTTACCATGCATGTCAATTTGATTGATCATTATTATTCACATTTAATTATACTTATTTTATTAGTATCATTAACAATATCAAGTACAAAACTACACCTTTGAATTTAAGACTTGTTACAGTCCAGATATCATTAACTTAATGAGTAGAGTAGAATAAAATAACGAGTGGGGAAATGCTTACTTGATCCTGTACATATTAAAATGTTTACTTGATCAGAAAATTTAAGAAAAGCATAAATTTACATTGTTGCACTTCAATTTAGCTTGAACTATTTGAAAATTAAACTTCAGAAATATCAATTCATCGTTTAAATAGTTGCATATGTTGAGGGTGGATTTTGTAATCAAGGGTAAAATGGACAACAAACAGCAAAAGAAGAGGATTCAAACGAAACCAAGAGAAAAGTAGGCTTGGTCGGCCTTGGTACCGAGGCCGATGCCATCAACAACGGCCCCAAGCCAGTTCGGCCCAACATAGGCTCGGCCAGGAAGGGATGAAACCCTAAAGCACTGGATAAGGATGCGGGATGGTTGGCCTCGGCCCAAAAGGATTTCCCAAACAGATAGCCCAATTAAAAGCCCTAAATGGATAAGGAATAGGGAGAAGGTCAAAACCTATAAAAAAAACCGAGCAGAGCACAAACGAAGTAAGTTCGCCAACTAAGATGAAATATTCTCTTCTCCTTCCAACCTTTTGACATAAGCATCGGGGTGGTTGTGACTTAGACCACACTAGTGTCAAGTTTTCTATTTGCTTGCAGGCAAGCTATCTTCCCCCAAAATACAAATTTATGGTTGTTGCCCTGTAAAGATCAGGTACATTCGCTTGGTCAAAAATTGGCATCAACAACATATAATTTCTACTCAATCAAATCATTTCACCCTTGAATCCATGGGGCAACAAATCATTTCATGCATAATGATATTGAATTGTCTTGAGCCGATAAAAGAATGATTCGCTAGCTTGACCCCTAGAAATCCCAATGCTTCTACTATCCATGTCGAAAAAAATCGAAAGTAGTACCTAAAGGATATCATAGTCAAGTTTGAACCCTAAACGTGTTTCCCTATAGTGACCTGGCATCCAATGTGGAATTTTAGTTTCAGCTATCATTAACTTACCGTACATCAAGTGACAATTATAAGCAATTATTTATTTATTGATCCATTAGACTGTGGATGAGGAATCAAATGCAATGGGAGAGCGAAAAATGTGTTCATATAAAAACATACTTGGATAGACATTACCCTTAAAAGAACCAAGTTTCTCCGGTCCAGATATTGTGATGGCTTGAACAAGTTTCCTCGGTATCAAAACAAGAAACCGACTCAACAATAAAGTTCATAGGGAAGCCACATCACCAAAAATCATTACATGAGCAAGCGCCACTCTTAAAATGGTGGAATCTATGAACATCACGAACAACTATTTCTCGATTGGTGATACTTGATATATGTTTCATGACATCATGGCAATCTCCACAAATACGTAAGTTTTTTAAAATACGAATTTTCTTAGTTGTGTTCGTACTTATGAGTGCAAAAGCAAGAGCCAATCTTTCACTGTGAAATCGAAGGTTTTCATTTTTTTCTGTTTCTCCAACATTATGAAGCACATATTCAGTTTTGGGCACATATCCTATGGAGGTCAGTTCTCTATCAAGCTCCTCTAGCTTTAGATGTATTTCCTGAATTCGTGGATGTGAACAATCATGAGACACAAATGTGTGAGCTTGACCATTAGTCTCGACCCAACTACACCCTGGCTCCTTTTTAACTCCTTTACTAGACATCAAAGTCCGAACTCTTTTGACATCATCCCACCTTCCTTTGGCTGCAAAAATATTTGAGAGTAATATATAATTTGTCTCCTTCTCTGGTTGAAGCTCAAAGAGTTTGTTCGCAGCTTTCTCACCCAATGTCAAATTACCGTGCATTTTGCTAGCTCCAAGGACAGTTTCCCAAATAAGTGCATGTTGTGATAGTTGCATTTTTTGAATGAAATCTTCAAGCTCATCAAATTTTCCCACCCGGCCTAGAATATCAACCATACAAGCACAATGATCTACGGTAGGAGAAATACGAAAATCTCTACACATAGAGTTGAATTGTTTTTTCCCCTCTTCAACTAATCCTTGGTGACTGCATGCGGAAAGAATGCCTATGAAGGTGACCTCATCGGGCAATATGCCTTCATCCAACATCATCTTAAAGGCCCTGAGAGCTTTGTTGCCTTGCCCATTCTGTGCATATCCACATATAATGGTGTTCCATGCAATTGTATCTCGCCTAACCAAAGCTTCAAATAACGTTTCAGCTTCTTCAATACAACCACATTTTGAGTACATGTCAACAAGGGCACTGCCAACAAACATATCACTTATGTGTCCACTCTTAAAAACCATAGAATGAAGTTGTTGTCCACCTTCTAGAGAAGCCAAAGAAGAGCAACCACTCAAACAGCCACCGAGCGTGAACTCGTTTGGCTTTATACCTTCTTGTTGCATTTGTTTGAAATAATTAAGAGCCTTTTCTCCCTGGTTTATTTGTGCATAATTAGTAATGATAACCGTCCATGTAAAAAGATCCCTAGCACTTAACCTGTTGAAAGCTACATCAGCATCTTCCAAGTGCATACATTTGGCATACATGTCAATCAGAGCTGTTTGAACAAAATCATTATCATCCAAATTATTTTTAATTACATGCACATGCGCTTGCCTCCCCAAGTGCACATCAAAAAGACAAGAACATGATCTTAAAATACTAATAAAAGTATACATGTTTGGAATAAAACCTTCCTCTAACATGTGACAAAAGTTAATAAGTAGTTGATCATACATTCCAGAATCATGAAAACCAGATAAATATGTATTCCATGAAACCAAATCTCGGTCAACCATTGATTCAAACAACCTGGCACCTTCATGCACACATCCATTTTTCATGTACATTGTGACCAATGCATTGCTGACTGAAACATCGGTTTCAAATCCATATTTCCAAACACAAGCGTGGATGCTTTGGCCATATTGGAAGTCTCCCATATTTGTAGCAGCACTTATAAGGCTGCAAATAGTATACTGATTTGGTCTGCTGCCACTCGATCTCATTAAGTGAAATAACTTAACTGATTCCTCACTTTGTCCTTGCTGATCAAGGCATGTAATCATGGCACTCCAAACCACTATATCAGGCTTTTTAATCATCTTAAATACTTCTAATGCATCAATTGCAATCCCACATTTTGAGTACATATCTACCAAACCACAACCTAAGAATTCATCGCCTTCATACCCACATTTGATAATCAAGGAATGGATTGCCTGCCCTTGTCTTAAACTTTTGGAGTTTGCACAACCCTTGAGAACGGTAGTTAAAGTGAACTTGCTGACCTTCACATCTAATTCCATCATACAACAAAATAATTTCAAGACTCCTATCCCATCACCCCGTTGAGCGTAACCATTTAGTAGCACATTCCATGTCACATCATTTTGCTCAGGCATACCAATAAACATTTTAGATGCAACTTCAATCTCTCCACATTTAGCATAAAGGTCAACAAGTGCAGATCCAACAAACAAATCTAGTAATAAACCAAGTTTAAAAGCTTGGGCATGCATCTGCTTTCCAAGATCTAAGGCCATGCACAAAGAACATGCTTTTAATCCAGTAGCAAGAGTGAACTCATTGGGCATGATTCCTTCATTTTGCATCTCCTGATATAAATAAATACTATCATTAGCAAATCCTTCTGCTATGAGACCTTGAATTAATGCCGTCCAAGAAACAACATCACGATCAGGCATTTTAGCAAGCACTAATCGAGCATATGCAGAGTACCTGCACTTTGCATATACATTCACCAACGAAACCCACAAATGGGAATCTGGATTAATAACATCCTTCACAATAAGCCCATGAATGGCTTTTGCAACACCCAAAGACCGTTTTGATGCACATTCATGCAATATCCTTGAATAATATTTCAACTTCTCCTTGCTACTCCAGCATACTCGATTTTCCATTCCATCTTCAGTGTTTTGGTGTTCAAATTTACATCTATATGAGAAATTATGAACTGTATTCTTAAATTCATGACCAAATTGACCTTTTGACATTGAAATTCCAATAGAGTCGGAAGAATACCTGGGATCTAGTAGTATTTTGAAACTACTCCGTTGAATGGAAGTGAACAAAGATCTAGTAGTATTTTGAAACTTGTTGGGGAATTGAGGCGAACTGTGTAACCAACTTGATATCAACAGATTTTGAAACCCAAGAGGTGAACCATGAATTCTCATAGCAATGAAGTTCCGTTCCATCAATTCAAAAAAAAAAAAAAAAGAATTCCTCCTACAACAAAACCAAAATCAGAAAACATCCATTTAAAGAGGAACAATATCAATACTTTTAAGCTCAAGTATAGAAAAAACAATGACTTGTGTTCAACTAATAGTGTTTTAGGGTTCTATCAAAAAGAACACCTTCTACTAGTACCAATGTAATTGTACAAAATCCATGTTAGAAACTATGCATGATTGTGTGTATCAAATACGGTGGATGACAGAGCAGATCAAAGCTATTCGAAGTGGGTAGAAAGAAAAACCATCATCCTTCAAAGACCCAAATCAGAGATACTCTCGAGGGAACAGTAAATGCTTCTCAATATCAGATTGCTTAGACCCAAAAATTCAAAATTGAAATGTAATGATGTTTCTAATTTCTAAAATTTTTTTTGATAGATACCTCATACATAACAAGGAACATACTATATCAATGCTAAAATAGACAGCAAGCAAAACAAACATTTTTGCCACATCAATAACCTGTCCTGAATCCCCAATCATTCATTTAAATTGTAAAATGAAAAAACAAAAAAGGGTAAAGAACACTTTATTGTAAGGTGAGAGGCAGTTCATTAATGGAAACAGAACACATTCACATAGTTGCGATACTTTTCATGGTAATAGGAAGTTTTCGATTATTTTAAACAGTCTCCAGGGAAGAGGTAGAAGAATACCTCCTTTGTTATGACTCCAAAAATCCAATAATGGGGAGTGACATCAAAAGCAGGATTGTCCAAAACAGAGAAACAAGGTGCGGCTACTTCCTCCCCAATACCTCCACGGGAGTTCAAAAACTCTTTGGGAGACTTTACCTCTGAAATGAAGAAAAGGGAAAGTTGTAAATGGTGAAATAAGTGAGAAATTTTGGAAATTTTAACCAAATAAATGAAAGGGGGAGACAGACTGAAACTAGAAATTGGGAGAACCAATGAAGCAGAAATGGACGAAATGAAAAAAGCTCAAAACTTTAAGCTTACAAGAGCGAGGAGGAGTTTAGCAGAAAAGGATGAGTGATGAAATAAGATGATGAATGCTTGAGAAGTGGTATTATCTATTATGCATATGAAGCAAAGCTTTAATGGAGGAAGAGAGGGAAATGAATACGGACTACAGATGGAGGACTGAAATGAAGCTCTGAATATACTATTTTGCAAAATAGTAGTGATGACAATATTACAATATATATGGGCACTCTTCAATATTTGTGTTTTACATAAAAAGTCTTCTCGACTTATTATCCTTTTTTTTCCAAATATATATATATATATACACATATATACGAAAATTGGATATTTATTATTTCTTTTCTAGCAAAAACTACGGAAGGTAGGATTGAATTTCTGACTCTAAGAATGGAGCACATGGCATATATATTTGATTAAGATTTTTTTTTTCTTTTGTTGAGTTCTTCTATCTTCTGATGAAGATATAATTTATAATTTAGATTGTTTCTTGTTATGATCTTTTATTACTATTATCATCTAGAATTTGAAAAACAAAAAATTAGTTAAGTTTTTTTTTCTTTAAAATTAAGTTAATAAATGATGGAATTCACTTTGCTTTTCCGCTAAACTAGCCTGTAAAATGATTTCAAAATTTTAAATTGAAGTTAAAAGTTGATGACAAAAATATATATATATTTTAAAAAATATTCAAGATTGAATATTAGTTTCTAAAAAGTAAATTTTGATGTTCTTTAATTAGCTTAATTAAGGTTAGTCCAAAAGCTAACACAATATTTTTTAAACTAAAAGACAAAAACAGAAAACCGAACTATTTCTCCAAACAGAGCCAAACCGGCCGGTTCGGTTTCGGTTAAAACCAAATTAAATTCTCACCGGGACGTAGGAGCGAGAGAGATCAACGGATAAGGCAACGGAAGTGGTGGTCGGCGGCCGGCGATATCTCTTTTGCCGCCGGATTGTAATATAGGAACGAAGGCTATCCGCCGAAATAAAACTGACAAAGATTGGGAAGAGAGGGCGGCGGTCAAGGGCGGCTTGGAGAGAAACTTTCGTTGCCCAACTAATTAAGTGGGCTTGTTTAACCCATTAACAGGCGAATTTGGGCTCAATGGCCCAAATATAATTAATAACTGGGCTTTCTTAAACTAGCTACTCCTGGCCCACTATATTCAAAATTAGTTTCACGTTAAAAAAAACTCGACGATCCGAAAAACCCGATCAACCCAATCCAATCCAGAACTAGGTTGGGTTATAAATTCATTTGAGTTAGGTTAAATTCAAATAAATGAAATTTTATGGATTTAGTTGATTCATAGATTCACAAAAAATATACTGAACTTATTATTAACATGAAAAAGCATGTTTTTTTTTAAAAAAAAAAATCAATACAATTATATATACAAATATTTATATAATTTTCCAAAATTTCATGTTTTTTAGGTTATTTATTATCCACCATAAAATATTTTTCTAAAACTATGAGAATAAAATTTTCATAATATAACTAAAATTGATTAGCGAAAATAGTTTAACAAATTATTTTACATATTAAAATGTTAATTTATTTTTAAAAAATATTTAAATAATTATTCAAATAACCTGAACCAATCCAATTAAAATATTTTTATGGTTGGGTTGAGTTCATTATTAATAAGGGTTATTTGGATAAAAAAAATTTACAATTCAACTATTGGATTGAGTCTAAAAGGTACTCTAACCCAGCCTAATCCACGAGCACACCTATATTTATCTCACCTATAATATTTTCGAGGGGAAATGATTATTTTTAAATTGACGGTTCTAAATGAGGTAAAAGGATTTTTTTTTCTCTAGATAAATGACCATTTATTAAATTTAGAGAGATTCTAAAATGTTGTGAATTTGAAGAGCACAATGGGAACACAGATGATAATAAAATATAATATAATATTGAAATAAATAAAACACAATATATAAATAAATGAAATAAAATAACAAAATAAGAAATGGGAAAATTCTCAAATTTATCCATTTTCTCCAATTTGTATGGAATTTGCTCAATGTGTGTGTTTTTAAGATCCACCAAATGTCTAAAGCGGCAAGTAGGATGTGGACTTACATGAGACCAAGCATGAATAGTTACAAGGCACATGGACAACACGAATGGTGACACTAAGCAATTGACATCTATTTATTATTATAATATTCACAATACTTCCCCTTAGATGCTCATATATTTATGAAATTTGTCTCGTTAAAACCTTACTAGAAAAGACCCAATGAGAAAAAAACCTTAGTGAAGGAAAAAAAAGTACATACTTTATATAACATATACTCATAAAAGAATACAATATATTTACTCCCCCCTTGAAAACATCATTTGAGTTCTCTAAGTCGTCGCATTCCAATGTTATGCACCAATTTTTCAAAAGTCGCAGTTGGTAATGTCTAGGGATGTCCATTTACCCTGCGGGGTCGGGGCCCACGGGAAATCCCCGATTAGACGACGAATGGGGAGGGAGCGGGGATAATTTTTTCCCCGTTGACTAAACGGTGATGGGGACGGAGATTATATTCTCCATCCCCGTCCCCTCCCCGGTCTCGATGAATATATTATATAATAATAATAATATTATTATCATCATCATCATCATCATCATCATCATCATCATCATCATCATCATCTATATACTTTTTACAAAAATTGTGGTATAAAAAGTTAATTATTTTCTAATTTTCATTTCAATCTTTTCATACTTTAATACATTTATAAATTGTTTTAACATTTAAGATTTTCTACCTTAAGCCATAAATGTTGTAGTATTTAAATGAAAGCTTGACTATGATATTGTAATATTCAAATTTTAACTTTTAGAAATTATAGGATTAAATTATATTTTTACACATATAAGTATTATTTTTATAATGAATTTATATACTATTTTCTTTGAATGAAAAATTTATTGGAAATAACTTATTTAATATATATAATTTTATTTGCTTGAGAATAAACAAAAATTCTAAAAATAAATATATTAAAAAAACAATTGGGGAAATTTTTCCTGTAGGGAGTCCTCACTCTTATCCCTGTGGGAAATTTCGCGGAGACGGGGAATGAAATAGGGGAGCGGGGATGGGAATGGGGAAGCCTTCTCCGTCCCCGCCTCGTCCCATGGACATCTCTAGTAATGCCTTTGTAAATAAGTCTGTAAGATTATCCTTCGAACAAATTTGTTGTACAATGATGTCGCTATTTTCTTCGATAACATAAATGTAGAAAAGCTTAATGAAATATGTTTTGTTCTATCTCCATTATTATATCATCCTTTGATTTGGGCTATGCAAGTTGTTTTATTTTCATATAATATTATTGGAAAATTTTTATTAGAAAACAAGCCACATGTTTCACGAATGTGCTAAGTCATTTACCTTAGCCATTCACATTCTCGACTAGCCTCATAAATGATGGAACATGAGACAAACGTAGCGAAAAAAGGACCTAATTACACTCTAATTGCTTTTAATTTAAAGGAAAATAGTATTCAAAAAGTAGGAAAAACAGTAATTAAAAATTACCTTTGAAGCTCCCAAAAACCGATTTTCCTCGCTGCATCTCAACCCGAATTCTTCCAGACCACCACTAGAGTTGACCTACTATCTTCTGGACTCAGAACCGAATTGTGGGACCCGGTGGATGAAGAAACCGAGAGAGAGAAAGAGATGGAAAAAGAAAATGGAATTTGGGTAGGTTTGGGTTTTTTTCCAGCCCAGTTTTGAAAACAAAATTTGCAAAATGTCAAAAAACCTTTTTCATCCAAATTGAAAGCCCAATTTATAGAAAAAACCATGCAACAATTGCATGAAATAAATTCATAAAAACCCAACACCTATAATCCACTATCTTAGTACTTAATGTCTCCACTATAAGCCAACACCTAGCCCACTATTTTGTTAGTAGAATTATCCAACAAAAGTTTGGATTTTCCTATTAACTTTAGTCAAAGGGTAAAATAGTCATTTGGTCAAAGTCAAACTTTGACCAAAAAGTCAACATTTTGACTTTTATGATTTTTTTTTTCCGTGTTGGCTAATTTTGACCTTCCGAGCATGAATCTGCATTCATTTTCTTGAAATTCAAATCACATATGAATATAAGGTCGGTCAAAGTTTGACTTTTCAAAGTCAAAAGTCAAATCTTTGACTTTTTACATCTTTGACCATTTCCATTATTTTCGAGCTTCCGAATATGAATGTATTCATATTCTTGATATTTAAATCACATTTAAATATTAAAACTATATCTCTAAATTGAAAATCCGACCACTATATCACATATACTTGTTGGTTTCTCTCTCTTCACCTAATTCGAATAATTCGAATTATTCTATCATATTGTTTTAAGTTTATTCCATATGAGCTAGTAGGGGAACCTAATGGACCTATAGATCGTGGACTCCAATGATCCGAGATTAGCTAGCTAAACTCTTTAGACGGAGCTAATAAACATTCATTAACTAACGGGTCATTCCATTATAGTCCCGTAGTTGCATTCCCCCCACTATAGATATATTTGTGTCAATTTGATATAACCATAATTAGTAAGCTAATCCTTCATAGGTTGTTCGTAATCTCGGCTGGGTCATAAAATCCGTTTTACCCCTAATACTACATCTTGTTCCTTAAGTTCCACTGATCCTCTAATGAATAATTGGTTTAAGGTCCAACCTATAAACTGAACCCCTCTTGGGCCAAAGAGAGGGTGGGCCCCTTGTTCAAGATCTGGATTCATTACTAAAGGGAACAACCTATCTATTATCCTATAACGGGTAGGAGTGAATTCCATCTTGCACCCTATGTTCCCAACTATCCACCTGATTTTACCCCTGAAATGGGAGGCTTATTAGGCCAGCGATGATGAGCTGCCTCACCTATGCAGATCTAAGGATAATTTCGAGTGAACAGGAGTTCATAGTTAGCTCAGGATTAAGATTAAGTTACCTAGGTCATCAATTAACGAAATAGTCAGTTTTATACATCAAACGACATTTAAAACATAAAAAGTGACTATTTCATGGTTCAGTCTTATGCAAACTCATTGCATAGGATAACCCCACTCACATATCTCTATATGAACAATTCATGATCACATTGTTTGTACTAACTACAAAATGTGCCGCATCCATAGTGTCCCTAGAATAAAGGTCCAACCTTATTCATGTACTATAGACCATTTTGGCTATATATTTGAACTTGATCCACATTTATGTCACTACATAAAGTTCAAACTACATTAAATAGCCTCAGGACCTTAGTTTATTAGATTCAAGATTACAATTTCAATAACAACTTTATCAAAAAACAAAACAAAATATGTTTATTAATTTACAAACTACGAGTTTTAGGACGTAAAATTCAACAATGAATTGCAAGAATTTCAACATGATTTGAGGAAGTGGTTGTTATGATTTGTTTCACCGATCGCCATGATATAGTAGTTCCTCCACATGTGAACAAATAACCTATTTAAGATCCAGCTTTGTGTGGATCAGATAAATATCCAAAATCTGCATAACTAACTAGATCAAAATTTGATTTATTTGAATAAAACAAACTCATATCGATTGTTCCTCATAAATAATGGAGTATATGCTTAATTCCATTCCAATGTCTTTTTGTTGAAAAAGAACTATAACTTACTAATAAATTTATTGAAAATACAATATCTTGTATTGTATTATTAGCAAGATATATAAGTGCACCAATTGCACTAAGATATGATACTTCAAAACCAAGAAGTTCTTCATTATCTTTTCAAGGTCGAAATATACTTCTTTATATCCAATGAACGAATTTCTATTGGAATATTTAATGGATGTGCTTTGTCCATATAAAATATTTTCAAAATTTTTCCTGTATAAGTTGATTGATGAATAAATATTCCATATGCTAAATGCTCAATTTGCAAACTAAGGCTTCCTTGATCTTTCATCTCAAATTCTTTCTTAAGATATTCTATTGCCTTTGAAAGTTTTTCAGGAGTTCCAATTATATTCAAGTCATCAATATATATAGTTATAATAGCAAAATTCTGATTGTGATTTCTTTATAAAAACACACGGACATATTAGATTATTTTGATATCTTTCTTTTAATAAATATCTACTCAGGCGATTGTACCACATTCGTCCTGACTGTTTTAATTCATATAGTGATCTTTGTAACTTTATTGAATACCATTTCTGGGAATTTGATGTATATGTTTCAGATATCTTAAATCCTTCTAGGATTCTCATATAAATATCATTATCAAAAGATCCATATAAATATGCTGTGACTACATCCATAAGATGGACATCCAGACTTTTATACACAATCAAGCCAATTAAATATCTTAATATAATTGCATCCACCACCGGAGAATACGTCTCCTCAAAATCAATACCAGGTCATTGTGAAAACCTTGTGCAAGTAGTCTTGGTTTATATCTTGTGGCCTCATTATTTTCATTTATTTTCCTCACAAATATCCATTTGTATCCTACAGGTTTAACACCTTATGGTGTTCAGACTATTGATAAAAAAAAACTTGATGTTTTGAAAGTGAGTTTAACTCTGCCTCGATTGCTTCTTTTTACTGAAGCCAATATTTTCTATGTCAACATTCTTCAACAGATTTTGGTTTAGGATCCTCGTTTTCAGACATAATATCAAAGGTAATATAATACGCAAAAATGTTATCAATAATTACATTAAGTACGATTCCATCTTTTTCCTGACATGACATAGTTTATTGAAATCTCATTATTATCTTTAGATATTTCACCTTTCTCACTAGTTATGTCGAGGATTTTTTCATGAGTATTTACATCCTCAACCAAGTCTTTTTCACTATTAATTATTTTTCATTTTCGAGGATCTTTATCTTTGGAACCCACTAGTTTACCACGCTTATGACGTGTTACAGACTCATTAGTGATAACTTGTTGTGTCGAGATATCAATTTTTTATGGAATATTTACAACTGGTATATGTGACTTAGTTACTTTATTTGCATTCATAAATTCATCTGGTAATTGATTTGTTATATTTTACAAATGAATTATTTTTTGAACTTCAAGTTCACAATGATCTATACAGGGATATGAGACAATAACGATGCATTCCACGTAATTTCTTTCTCCAATTTCTTAATTTATCTCCCTAATATTGGAAAATTTGTCTCATTAAAACGACAATTAGCAAATCGCACAGTAAATACATCGCCCATCAGGACTACAAGATATTTAATAATTAATGGGGAATCATATCCAACATATATTCATAATCTCCTTTGAGGATTCATCTTAGTGCTTTGTGGTGGAGTAGTTGGAACATATACTTCACACCAAAAAATTCTTAGATGGGAAATATTTGGCTCATGATCATAAGCTAACTGTAATGGTGAGTACTTATGATAAGCTATTGGCTTAATGCATACAAGTGCCGCTGCATTCAAAATAACATGTCCCCATATGGATGAAGAAAGCTTAGCTCTCATAAGTAATGGTCTTGCAATTAATTGCAAACGTTTTATAAATGATTCTACTAAATCATTTTGTGTATGAACATGAGCTACAAGATGTTCAATACTTATCCCAATTGATATACAATAATTATGAAAAGCTTGGAGGATGTAATTTCACCAGCATCATCAAGACGAATGGACTTAATTGTGTAATCAAGAAATAGCACACACGTGACCATCTATTGGATGCATCTATTAATACCATAAAATATCTAAATGGTCCACTTGTGGGTTAATAGGACCACATTTTTCACCATGAATTCGTTTTAAAAATGCAGGGAATATAATCCATAAGATAAAGTAGGCAACTATTTCAATATACGTTTTTCATTTGAGACAGTGGATATGATATATAGATATTCCACATTATTCTTATTATCATTCTCAATATGATAACCATTGCAATGTATATCTTTAAAACCTAGAAGATTTCTCTTTGATTGACTAGAGAACAATGCATTGTCAATTGTAAATTTTGTTCATCTAGACAAAATAATATTTATTTTTCCAAAACCTTCGATCAAGTTTGCAGAACCTGATATTGTATTTACTTTTACTTCAAGTATTGTCAGTTTGGAAAAATATTTTTTTACTTATAAGTATTGTATGTATAGTTACACTGTCTGTCAAACATAGATATTCTTTGCTCATTTTTTAAACACCTAACATTTGAAAATGATCCATGTTTCTTTAGGACCTACCTTGGGAAAACGACAGAAGCTCGTGCTGATAACGTGTTGTGAATTTGAGAAGCACAACGAGAACACAGATGATAATAAAATATAATATAATATTAAAGTAAGTAAAACATAATATATAAATAAATAAAATAAAACAAAATAAGAAAATAAGAAAAGAGAAAATTCTCTAATTTGTATGGAATTTGATCAATGTGCGCGTGCTTTTAAGATCCACCAAACGCTACTATTTATAGACAAAGTGGCAAGTGGGATGTGGACACCAAACATGAATAATTACAAGGCACATTGACAACATGAAAAATGACATGACTTTTGGGATATTAAGCAATGAACATCTATTTATTATTATAATATTCATAATATATAAGAAATTTTCATAACAACAGTAAACAAGGAATATTTTAAATCAAATACTTAATTTTAAATTTATAAAAATAGTTAATCGGAAATCAGGCAAAAGAATCAAGAAATTTTGAGTCTAAAATAGACTATATATTCATAGCAAGATCTGAATTAAAATTTTAAAATTAAACCAGATATATGAAAAATTGAGTTATGAAATAAGTTCTAGAAATCAACTTTTGAAAAAAATGATTATTTGAGTGTTTAATGATTAATCATTTTTAAACCGATGTAATTTTTAAAATTATCAAAATGTCCTCAAAAGTCATCTACTTTATTTCTACTATGTTATCGTGTCTATCATTACCCTCCATCGACCACGTCTAGCCACCACTACATGAGGTCAACTTCGGCTTACACCGCTATCTACCATCACTGGCAACTACCACTACCAACTCCGATAGTGACCACCTAAGACAACCAACTCTAAATCATTTAGTTCATGGTATTTTATAGTTGTCATTTATAATATTTTGATATTAATAAAAAATATATATATAACAAATCAAATAAACTTTTATATAAAAGCTTTGACTTAATAAATATATGAGTATTTATTTTTAAACTATTTTTTATCAAAAAGTGTAAAACATTTTCTTTTCCAAATCAATCCAAACAAATCCTAGATGTTGTTATTCGTTATCTATTAACTTTTAAAAATAAGTTAACATAAAATTTGATCTCAACCCTTAACAATTTTCAATATTTATAACTATAGATCTATTCTCTATAATTATTTGGTTTTATAATACCATTTCGATCCATATATTTTTTGACTTATTCAAGTTTAGTATGTATTTTTAAATGTCTAATTTTATTACTTATATTTTTAATAAATTTCTCTATTATTAGTTTTTTTCTAATTTTTTTTCAAAAATTTCTTATTATATACTAATACTTTTACTATAAATTTTAGAAATATATAATCATATTGTATTTTACATCTGAAAATTAATATTATTATTTAAATAATTTAGAGGGACTAAATTAAAATTATTAAAAATATAGTACTAAAATTGAACAAACTCCAAAGTACAACAATTAAAATGATATTCTAACCTCATTTCTAATAACGAAGATATTATTTTATCTTAGAGTGTGCTTCCATTCATGAGGTGTCAAAGTTACAATGATAACAAAATTCTCTTTTCTCATTTTCTCCATTTTCTTTTAGTTTAAATAAAGAACACCCAAATTTTACAATTATTTTCTTTGTATAATGAAATTTGCATTTCTTTTTGTTGATTTTATGAGGGGATATATTTAATTTGTTCGGCAATTTCTCTCTCTCTCTCTCTCTCTTTTTTTATTTACTCTTTTCCATTCAAATTATGAAAAATATAATTTGATTTGATAAATGTTAATACAAGCTAACTTCTATAAACTCCTTTGATGCTTAATAGGCTGTTTAGGACACATAATTGAGATAAGATGTATGAAGCTCATATGTCTATATTTATGATTATTATTTTTGTTTTTATGATTATTATTTTTGTTTTGAAACTTTTTTATTTAATAATTATACCCATCCTTGTTTGAATAAAATATGGATTGCAATTTTTTTCTTTTAATTTTTTAATTTTTTTCTTTCTTTTTTTGAACAATGAACAACAATTAACCCATTACATTTCCTGTAGAAATATGTTTAAATAAAATGAGAAACCAAAGCAAAATTAAAATTTTTGATTTTAGCTAATTTTTCTTCACGAATTTTCATTATCATCTTCTTATTTTTCTTCTACTCCCTATTGTTGCTCTATATTTTTACCATATCATGAATTTTTTTAATTAAATCTCCCCATGATCGTAATAGCCAATGGAATATTACCATA
The DNA here is from genome assembly GCF_009727055.1 of Benincasa hispida. Taxonomy (NCBI): domain Eukaryota; kingdom Viridiplantae; phylum Streptophyta; class Magnoliopsida; order Cucurbitales; family Cucurbitaceae; genus Benincasa; species Benincasa hispida. The sequence continues at coordinate 25,341,125 of NC_052357.1, forward strand.
TTTCTTCAACAATTTCACTTTCATTACCTCTAAATTTTGAGGATCATCAGAGAATAAATATTTATTTCTCATTAATTTTTGCTGGAAAATGTTTCATGATTTTTTTTTTCAGTTTATGGTTTTTTTTTGTTATATGTTACATACTTTTCGACTACATACATGTTACATACTTTTCGACTACATACATACTTTTCGTCTAAATATTCTTAACACTAATTTAATATATGAATTCAATTAAATAAATAAATAAATAAATAAATAAATAAATATATATATTATATATACAAAATTTACGTATAAATATTGCACTTAATATAGAGAATAATACTTTTTTATAATTAAAACCCTACAACATCATCAGTCTTATAGTAGTTGGAAGTGGTTGTTGAAATTGATTATCGAGGTATTTTTACTAGAGTTCATAGTCGAAGTGGTTGTTGGAGCTTGAAGTTGGTTGCATGAAGGTGTATTGGATTGGTTGTCGAAGTTTGTCATCGGAAGTGGTTTTGAATCCAGAGTTGTCAGGCGAAAGTGGTCGTCAAAGTTGATCGTCGAAGATAATTTTCGCTGGAGATTGTAGTTGAAGGTGATGTCGGAGCTCAAAGTTAGTCGAATGAAGATTGGTATTAGAGTTTGGTGTTGGAGTTTGTTATCGAAGGTGGTTGTCAAAGCCCTGAGTTGGTCGTCGGAGTTGCTCGCTTAAAGGTGATCATCGAAGGTGATTTCATTGGAGTTTGTAGTCGGAGTTGGTGATCAGAGTTTGTTATTGGAGCCAATTGGTCGTCGGAGGCCAGAATTGGTTGTTGGAGTTAGTCGCACAAAGATTGTCAGAGCTTGGAGTTAGTCGCCGGAACTGTCATCGAAAGTGGTTATCAAAACCTGGAGTTAGTCGTCGGGGTTATCATCGGAGGTGGTTGTCGAAGTCCGGAGTTATTTCTTGGAGTGTGACAGTGGACCAATGGGTAGAGCCATTGAAAACATAGGAAGAAGGGAGAGTTGGGGTGAGTTGGGTTGAGTTGGTATAATTCCACCAATATTTAAAGTGGGTGGACTAAACAATGAGTTGATATATTATACCAACTCAACTGAACTCATGTTGGTGAGTCAAATACCCCTAAGTGATAAGTCAAATTAAATTGTGAGTTGGCAAAACTATATGGTAAAGGATTATTAGGTACCTCAACAATTAATATTCATCCATTATATTTATAAGGGCAAGGACAGATAATGATTACTTCTTATCATAATTAAAGTACCTATATAATTGATACGCTACAATATTCTAGAAGCTCAAGGATAATGTTGTTCTTTGACTTGTGTAAGAGTTTTTAGAGGTTAATTGTTGTCATCTCCACATGAACCATAGATTTGTTCGAGGGGATCGTATTAAACTATGCATGTTGGTAAATTAATTAAAGGATATGCCATACTTAAAGGGAGCTCATATTATATGTTATGATATCTTCTTTTCGTCCATGTTATATTAGTCCTTGTATGTTCATTTTGCTATGTTATCTTAAAAACGAACAACTATTCTATTAGATAAATATGTTCATCATTTATCTTGTTTTTAAGTTATTCGTTATTGTTGAGATTTGTACGTGACTCACGAGTCTCGCTCTTTTAAAAATTATGTGTTTTCTTTCGTATGTACTAAATTGTTTAGAACAATTTTGATTATTCGACACACGTTATAGTAGATAGATAACATATAACCATCTTAATATTTAAAATTTTTACTTGCAATAATGACAAAAATTTTAAATGGTTGAATTGAATTTAATAGTGAGAATGTACCAGCATTAAAAGATTGTATACACCTTTGGTAAGTGATCCTTTTTAACATGCTTTTGAATTAAAAAACTATATACATATAAGTGGGAATCAAATTAAAATTTCAATTTCAAATTTATCCTTAGTTTCAAGTTGGGAATAAATCTCAAATATTTTTCCATTCTCCAATCAACTTTCATTCACTTGTCATAAAACAAAAGATACATAACCTATTTTGATCATATAAACAAAAAGCAAAAATACAAACAAAACACTAGACAAGAAAAAATGTCCACAATAAAACAAAACACGAGGGAGAGAAGCACAAAAAGAGGAAAAGCACAAGATAATCAAAATTATATATATCTTCCAAAGAGTGATGAAGTTAATGTAGTTTGACCCAAAACAAATGTAAAAGGAATCAAAATTAAACAATGAAATATGACCAAAAAAAAATAGCATTTTATTTTCACTTCACAATTAGAGATATGCATGGGATTGACTCAAACCAAGTTGTTGATTGTCATAAAATGTAATAGCAAATGCAAAAAGCAACATAAAATGGGTGTATAAGAGATTATTAAGAGAGGCCATCCCTTGAAGATTTAATTGAATGGCACATGACATGTTTGAAATAAGAGAGAGGACTTGGAGCTTTCATTCACATGGCAAACCCACATGTTGTATGAGCTGTTTTGTGTATGTGTGTGAATGAAAACAAATATCGTGGGGTTGGGGGAATTAGGGCAAATCCATTGCAACTTTCAACTTTCAACTAATTTGTTTTTGTTTGTTTGTTTGTTTGTTTTTTTTTTTATTAGGGTCCATAATTTCATCTCTTATGTTCATCATGATTTCGACTCAATACTCGTTTGATTACAAATCTTTAAATTTGATTGGTTTTGATTGTTGATCTAAATCGTATTTAATATGTTCTTATTATGTTGATTGTAAGATAGAATCAAATTTGACCAAAATGAATATAGTTCAATTGGTATACTGTTTGTATCTATCAACCTTGAAGGTAGATTTCGATTTTCTACTCTACATATTGTCAAAAAAAGAAAAAAAAAAGATAGAATCAGATTTAATAGTAATATGGTATGATTATGTCAGTTTCCAATTGGAAAAATGATCATACTACAGATGTTCATGTTCATTTATTGTTACAAACTAACAACAACATTGAAGATTAGTGTGGTGCCAAAAAAAAAAGTAAAGTAACTTTTCTTTTTTTTTTTTTTGTAAGATTTTTCTTTTTAATACGTAAGCAACCTGATGCGATACCCTAAGGTTTGAAAAGTTACGTTGCATAGTGTGTTGTTATTTATCATATTTAGAGAGAGTGTAATCTTTATCTTCAGGAGATTACCTTTACATTTTCACTAGGCCTGTTGTGTAATCTAATACTTTTGTTTCTTATTCAAAATGACATGGAGCTTTAGTTTGAGAGTATATATTCTATCTTTCTTTCTTACTTGGGATTTTTTTTTTTCTTTAAGTTGTGTGGTATGATTGGTTTTTATGTTGTTTTTGTCTTTTAGTTTTTTAGTTTGTAGTTTGTTTAATTTGTGCTTTGACTTCAAATTGTGAAATTCAATTCTTTTTATTGTAATTTTAATACTTTAGTTTAAAATAATAATTAAAAAAAAAAAAAAAACAGATCACTCGATTGGATGCTAAATTGTGAAGGGAATGAGTATAAAAAAATTTAGTAGTATGTGAAATCGTGAATAAAAGGAGTATGTACTACAAGATCATTTTTCATTATAACGTGCGGATATGTTTTTACATATTTCTTTATTTATTGGTAAACAAGGGGCTTTATTATTATTATTATTTATTATTATTATTATGGAAAAAGAGAGTGTTCCTTGAATTTAAAGAGAAAAAGGGGGGTCTTCATGAATGTGAATAATGGTGGAAGACTTTCTTGAATTTTATTGTTGTTTATTATTCAAATGTCAAAATGGATTTCTATTTTTTGAAATTTGAAAATTTGATTGGCTAAGGATTTTGTTATCTAGTTTCAAGTTGTGAAAAAAGTGAAACATATTTATATACTTAGAACTTGCTTAATTTATAATCTACCTTCTTAAGATTTTTATTCCAAAATTTAAATATGTTATGATTTTTAGATTTTTTTTTTTTTAAAAAAAAATGGGAACCAAAGGATGAATTTTTAATCATCAAACTTAATTCTTAACAACAGAAAACTCAAAACAAAGTCCAATAAACTAAACTTTATTTATTTTTTAAAAACGAAACTTAAATACTTTTAAATGACTTTTAAACTTTTGTATGGTAAAGAAATACACTTTCTAACTTGTTTATTTCAATGATATTGCCATGGAATTTCAGACGGACATTTAATATGTTTGTTTTATCGGATTTCACTTTTTAAAATCTAAGATGTTATTATTCAAGGAATAAAATCCGTCTGACATGAGTTTTTTTTAGTACCCTTAATTCTTGTGGGATTTTTATACTAGAAGATGAATAGAGTTTGATTAAGTAGTAAATCAGTATCAATTAAACATTACTATTATTTTTAATCAACTATTAAATATAAATATATTATTTAAATTTAATAAAGAACTAATACATTTATCATTGATATTTTATGTTATCTTAACTATTTAATATAAATTTTTATTATGAATTATTAATATTCTAATTAATTTATATAAATTTATTTAATTTTTATTAATTAAATAAAATAGTTTAAATAATATATTATTGAAAATAATTCACTTATTAATATTTTAAGTGATGGAATAATTAATCAATATAAAAATATGTTAAATAATTAAAGTTTAATTATGGCTATATTACCTGTTCTCTTTGATTAAAAAATTATTTAGTTTTGGTTTCTACATAAAATTGATAAATTAAATAAATTCATTTAATTTTCATACATTAATTATCATGCATATTCACATTAATTATCTCAAATATTTAGATTTCAAATACTTAATATTTTTATCTATGAAACAATATTTGCGATTCAAGCCATCCTTTATTTTTCAGTTTAAAGCAAGACAAGATATTAGACTTAATCAGTAGGACCAACAAATTTAATTAGGATCATATATATAATTTGTTGAGTGACTTTGTCTATAAGTATTTGTGAACCCAATTAATAACTAAAATATATATAAGAAAAGAAAATTAGAGGGTCTGCAAATTAATTTTTTAACCAGAATAAAAATCTAGAGTTTAAAATAGTTTAAAGTTTTTTTAAGGGGGAAAAACCAGAAAATAGTATTTTGCTGCTGTTGATGTTCTCTAAAAAAACATATTTGTTTGATGCCTCTTTTAATTGGTGCATATAAATCATTATTTTTTCTTTTTTATTTTTGGGATTTTCTCTGTTTATATAAATATTGGTATAAATAGTGTATTGATGGTTAGATTTGGTCTATTGTAGCATTTGATTTTTAAAAACTATTTTTTGACGCCATTTTACTCCTCGCGTTATATATATATATATATATAAACTCAAAGCCTAAAAACTAACCTTTAATTCTCAATTTATAGAAAAAAAAAAAAAAAGTTAAATGTCTGATTTGGTAACCATTTTATTTTTTGTTTTTAAAAATTAAGTCTAAAGACACTACTTCACCTCTAAGTTTCTTCCTTTATTATTACTTTTCACCAATAATTTAAAAAACTAAACTAAAATTTAAGAACTAAAAAAAAATAGCTTTAAATTTTTTTTATTATTTTTAGAAACTGGCTAAGAATTCAACCACTATAATTAAGAAGGATGCAAAGCATGGTAGAAATATAGATGATATAGGCTTAATTTTCAAAAAAAAAAAATAAATAACAAAATGGTTACCAACTTACCTAAATAATTTGAGATTATTCCTACAATATAATAATTTTCTCAATAATACAACTTTGGTATGAATTTATATCGGTGTTTTTTTCTATATCAACAAAAAAAATGAAAGAGACATATTTTTCATATAAATCGAAAATAATAGTATATGAATGAAATGGATGATTTAAAAGAAAAAATGAGCCACGTATGATAAATAAATAGTAGAAAATAATTATTTTGAAAAAAAAAAGGGAGAACTATTTTTCATTAATTATATGTACTGAACTCCACATTGAATTAATTGAATTGGTTGAATAAGGGAAAGGGATTTGAAGGATATGGCCCAATTGAGAGTGTTAATGGAGAGAAAGATGTCACTATGTCTTCAAAATTTAATGTTGATGCTTAAGGCTGCCCAATTTTTAGAGAGAGAACACTTCATTATTTCTATCTCTCACTCATATACATGATATGATCCATTGATGCTAAGAGTTGGTCACTTATGGTCGAGAAAATGTTCTAATCGTGTTTCAAGTAGTTTTCTCAAACGAGATGACATCTGATAATACGTATGATACATGTAAAATTTATAGTTTTATTTTAATAGATATAATTAAAAAAAATAAAGAGATCTTAACTAATGCAAACAGTTTTTTTTTTTTTTTTTTTTTTTTTTTTTTTTTTTTTTTTAAGTTGTAATTATTTAAATAGGAAGACAAAATAATAATTTATTAAAATTTAGAGGTCTGTTTATTAAACATTTTGTTGAATGTTGTATAACGTTATTTATATTGTTGATTTTTTTTAGGTAAATATTAATTTATATCCGCCGCAACTTTGAGTGTTGTACCAATTTAAACCTTGAACTAATAATTATATCAATTTAAATATTGAATTTTTAAGATCATATCAATTAAACCCCAAACTAATAATTGTATCAATTTAAACACTGAATTTTTATAAATGTATTAATTTAAATCCTAAATTTTCATAATTGTATCAACTTAAACCCTCAATTATGTTTTATTTGGATACACTTATGAAAATTTGAGATTTAAATTGATACATTTATGAAAGTTCAGGGTTTAAATTGATACAATTAAAAAAAAATCAGGGTTTAAATTGATAAATTCTTAGTTTAAAGTTTAAATCAATACAACTCCTAAAATTTAGGGGTCTAAATTGATACTTGCTTCTTTTTTTTTTTTTTTTACCAAAATAATTTGAACTTGCATTTCCAAGATCTTTCTCGTATTATTATTTTAAACCTTCCATTTTTAATTGATCAGTTAAAAAATTAGATAGTGATAGATAAATAAAATAAAAAAGAACCATAAATTTTTTTATTAAAAAATTAGTCAAAGATTTTGTAAGGAAAAAAAAAGAAGGAAAAACAATGTTATTATGAAATACAAATATATAGGAATGTATATTTCTTAGATGAAAAGGAAAGAAAAGAAAAAAGAGAGATTGAAGCGAAAAAAAAAAAATTGTAATCCGACCACACCTAAATATTGTTCTTTTAATAAATCAATAGCGATATTTGAATGAGAAAGTTTATTGAGCTGAAATTGGCCAATCTAATGCCTTAGGCTTTGCTAAATCAATGATCGCACAATAGAGACTTTTGTTTTGTAGTTTTTTACCTCAAGAATCCTAATAAATTCAGACATTTTTATTTGACAAAAAATACGTGTTGTGAAAATTTGAACTTTTAACTTGAAGAGATCAATATGTGTTTTAAAATATTTGATCAATTCTGGTTGTTTCGTTTTTTGAAAAATCATGAGCTTAACGATTATAAAATTACGAATCACTTTATCACAATTTTTAAAAGAATTTTGAAATAATTAATTCATATTTATGGTAAATATACAAATGCACTAAATTAACTTAATTTTTACAAACATCAAATTAAGAACTAGAATAATTTCAAGTATTGGATTTAAATTTACATTATCATTCATTAAACACTCCCTTGAATAATTAGAGCCATTCTCATTTATAAAATGTTCTTTCCATATATATGTAGCTTTTATATACACTTTTAGTTTTTACGCTTGCACTTTTTCTCTGCAACTTTTTGTCTTTTAATTTTTATTTTCCTTTTTTTTTTTCAACTTTGACACAAGCCCACATTTAGACCTTAAAACTTGCCATTTTGTTGATTTTGACAAACATCTAACTTTTTTTTAATCAATTTGGCTAAAATTATTCTTTTTGAAATTTAGTTATCAATAATTTACATATAGATTGACTTTCCACACGTTTTGGTCTCGATTATTTTTGTTTTACAATTTAATTCTTAGACTACTAGAAATATATTAGCTAAATTCTAAGTGTGTTAATATACCTTGGAGTACATCAATTTAACTTTTAAACATTATTTATTTTTCAGTGATACATTAAGGTAATGATCCATATTTTTTTATACTCATTAACAATTAAGATTTAGTTATAAAGTTTTGAAGATTAAATTATAACTTTAGACTCTAAATTTTGAATGTCAAATTTCTTTAGTCTTTAAATTCTAGATTATATTTTCATAATTTATTCTCCATGGTTAACATCATTATGAAAATTTATATTTAAAAAACAAAATTAATGAAAATATAGAAATAACATACTTATTAATTTGTTTGCCAAAGTGAGTCTAGCTCAACCGTACTTAATATAACCTTCCTCTTTAGAAGTCAGAGCTTTGATTCTCCAATCTCACCGTTGTACTAAAAACAATCTCTCTCTGTTTTTTTTTTTTTTTGGTAACATCACACTACTCTTAGTGAAAATTAATTAACTTGATAAACATACCATGTCCTCTAAACTATTAGAATAACACCAACTTTTTATATATATCTCATCTATACAAAATGTAGAATGTATTCTATTTCTTATATTTCAAAAGGAAAAAAGAGAGAGAATCACACTAATCAATTCTCTTTTTATTTCTTTTAAAAATGAAAATGGATAAAAAGTCATAATCTTTTTGTATGTTCTTAATGTAATTATTATGCTTTTTTTTTTGAACCTTCACTGGGAAACCATAGCAATCACTACATCTAATGGCAGATTATTAAAACTTCAAATGGTGGGAAAATGATGAACTTTTCTTTTTCTTTTTTTAGAATTATGGTAGAAGAAAACCAAAAACTATTTAAGATTATCCATGTTGTTACTTTTTTTTTTTTTTATTGGAATCTCTCACATTGAAATTGATAATATAAATTTTAGGGTAAATATTAATTTATTTCTTAAACTTTAGAGATTGTATCAATTTAAACCTTAAACTAACAATTGTATCAATTTATACCCTAAATTTTGGGGATTGTATCAATTAAAACCCCGTATTAATAATTGTATCAATTTAAACTTTGTGCTTTTATAAGTGTATCAATTTAAATCATGAGTTTTCATAATTCTATCCATTTAAATTGTCCATTAGGTTTTATTTAGATACACTTATGAAAGTTTAGAGTTTAAAATGATATAATTATGAAAGTTCATGGTTTAAATTTATATACTTATGAAAGTTTAGTATTTAAATCGATACAATTATTAGTTTAGGGTTTAAATGGATACAACTCACAAAGTTTAGGGTCTAAATTGATACAACCGTAAGAGTTCAGGGTCTAAATTGATACAACTCCCAAAGGTTAGGGTCTAAATTGATACAATCCCCAAAGTTTAGGATTTAAATTGATAAAATTATTAGTTCAATGTTTAAATTGATACAATTCCTAAAGTTTAAGAGTATAAATGGATATGTTTTCTAAATTTTATGATCGTTGAATTATGCTCATGTTGACAAGACGTGTTAATTGATTGGATTTTATAAGTTTCAAAATTTTAAAATGAGTTGGATTGGTATTTATTAATTTTGTAAATTTGAGTCATTTCACTGGTCAATTTTATCCAATTCAATAGCTTGATCTTTTAGAAGTCTGGTTTTGACATTGGTGTTTGTTTTATTTTGGTTAAATTGACTTTGATAGCTTTGTTTAACTAATCCCTAAATCCATATTGAATGAAGCATTAGAGTATGCCGAACTGAAAATCTAAGGAGGGATTAATCTTCCAACCAAACTTCATTCAATATGTGTTAGTGGGTATGTCCTACCATATTGTGTGTTGCTGAGCAAAATATTGTCTCTATTTGTCTCGAATTTTAGTGGTGAAAAGTGTTTCATGAGCATAATGAATCTTCCATATCAAAAGTATCGAGAAGATCTAAGAATTCTTATTTCAGATGAAGATTATTGAGTCGTGGATGAACTTACTGTCTTGAAAGCAATAACGGCGCGACTTCGATACTATATTACAAGAAGTCAGTTGCTCCCTAAGGTTCATACAACATCCAAACTCTAACGTGCATTCGTCGAAAAACGGATTGGAATCGACAAGAAAATTAGAGGAAGAGTAGTTGAGCATATCTATGAAGAAGAAGGCTAGAGTTTTAAAAAAGATAACACATTTATTTTGTTAAATAAAAACGTTTATCGATATAAAAATTTAAAAAGATAAGTAGTAAAATGTTATCTATTTTTCGTGCAAGCGCAGTTATCCGAATCCAAACTCATCGGCCTATCAGACCAAACGGACGACGACGCACACGTGTAATGAAAGGATTATACTTCCACCACCACCACACTTTGGAAGCTCCCTTGCAAGCATTTATATATATATATATTCACCTGCCAAACCTAAATCTTCTAATGTGCGACAACTTTTACCTTTTTTATCTCAAAACTACCTTTTCTTTTTGCTATGATCCAAAAGTCCAAAGTCATTCCCAACAAGAATCGAGGAAACATTTTCTAAACGGTGGGAGTATAAACATTTTTTCCATACACCCTTTATTTATTATGCACCAATATGCTTTTCATTTAATGGCGTGTCAAATAATGAATAGGAGTAGAGATGTCCAATTTCTCCGCGGGACGAGTCCCACCCCGAACGTGTCAAGGATTCCCCAATTAGGCGGGCAATGGGAGAGGGAATGGGGGCAAAAAAAATTTCGTGAGCTAAACAGGTACAGGGATAGGGAATGGGGAACATTCCCCGTCTCCGTCCCTGCCCCGGTTAGTCTTTATTTACTTATTTAATATAATTAGTTAATGTCATGTTATTATTATTATTATTATATAAATATTACATCTAAATTTCAAGTTGAATTGTTTATTGGTCAAAATAATGAATATGTTTAAATCAAATATTTAAATTTAGTTTATATATGTGAATAATTTGATTTATATTTATTTCATTCTATTAAAAAAGTTGATTAGTTTTTTAAGCCAAAATTTGTGTAATTTATAAATTCAAATTTAGGTAAAACTAACACTAATAAACAATTTAGTGATAGAGTTAATTATTTATTTAAAATTTGACTACATTAGTAGTTTAAGTTGATTGTTTTTTTTTTTAATAAAAAAACTAATGAGGAAAAATTCTTACAAGGGAACTCGATACCTGCGAATTCCCCGCACACGATCAGAATTTCATGGGATGGAGAGTGAAATGGGGAGCGGGGATGGGGACGGAGAATGGCATCCCGGCCCTGCCCCGCTCTACCCTATAAACGTCTCTAAATGGGAGTAATATATAGGTAGTACGATAATACAAGAAAAATTTTCAATAAATTGATATTAATGTGATATCCATTAATATGTATAAAGATAAATTTATGGTATGAATAAAAGGAATATGACACCCCATAATACTAGAAACTTTTTCAAGAACCGACGTCCACACATAATGAAAAATGATCCACTCAATTACTATCATAATTCTTTCTAAATAGAATGATATATTGCACTCTTATATGCTACTTCTTTCTTCTATTTGTCTATCATTTTATGCCAAATCAAAACATATATAACTTAGTAAAAAAAAAAATAATAAATAAAACTTTAAATGCTTAGACGAAATTAATTTTAAAATAATATAAAATTGGTTAATCAAATTTTAATAGTAGGTGGCATATCCACTAAACCCATTAAATATCAATTTTGTTTTAAGAAAACTGTTTGTTTATGAGTTGTTAGGCACGCTTTAGAGCAGTGATTTTGAAGCTTTGAAATTGCATGTGTTAATGTCAGTTAAAGAATGCCCATAATCATTTCATTAATTATTCTCTTAACCAAAATAATAATAATAATAATAAAATATCATTTTAGTCCATATATTTTATTTTTTTAAAAAAATTTTAGTCGATGTACCTTCAAATATTCAACTTTAATATTTGTACTTCTAATAAATCTTAAATTTGTTTCATACTACTAGCTTATTATTCATTTCTTTCACTATTTTTTAACATTTAATTTTCATCATAAATTTTAAAACATATTCACATATTGTATTTTGACTAAATTATAAAAGAATGACTTTAAACTTTGTATTTTGTGTAAAAAATACCCATGAACTTTCAAAAGTTTCGAAAATAATCTTAAACTTTCAGTAAGAGTTCAAAAATACCCTTACCGTTAGTTTTAGATAGAAAATGTTAGTGTATTGTTTTGAAAATATCCTAAACTTTCAAAAGTAAACAAAAATACTCATAAACTTTAAAAAAAATTCAAAAATATCTTTACCGTTAGTATTTAAACAGAAATCGTTGATATCTCGTTACAAAAATAATTATAAAATTAAAAAAGAGTTTCAAAATGCTCATATCATTTTTAGTGCAATGAGGGGTGGAAGGATTGAAACTGCAGACCTCTTGCTTGCTAACATTTGAGCTATACTTGTTTTGGCGATCCTATCATTAATATATTGATCAATTTGTTTGAAGTTTTCTTAAATTTAAAAAGAACCAATTTTAAAACAATGTCGATATCTTCATTTTTTTATATTGATACTTTACTCGTACAACCCTTGTTACAACATTTATATAATCTAACTGAAGTGTGCAACAATCAAATGTCAAACAGTTAACAACGGGAGCAAGAGAGCATTGAGAAAGAGAAGGAAAAAAAAAAAAAGAGAAAAAATAGAGAAGTAAGATGGTATTAATGGTTCCTATTCAGATAATTAAAAAAGATTTTTTGTCCCTAAACTTTCATGAAAGTAAATACTTAAACATTAATAAGTAACCGACCAGTTCTTATGATTTAAAATTTGTAATAATTTCAATTTCTATCATGAAAAACCTCTTTAAAATTTTACGAAAAGATTTAAGATATGACAATCGGGAACTAAATTGTTATAAATTTAAAAGAGGAAGGTTTGTGACTAAATTGTTATTTTATTAAAATTACCAAAATTGTTTTTTAACCCCAAATTTTATAATTCAAATCCCAATTCCCTTTTGCTGCCATTTCCCTTTTCACTTCATATAAATCTCATTTCATACTCTCTCTCAATCTCTCCCATGGTTGAAACCCCAAATCAGATTCTACAAATCCAGGGCCTAATCTTCAAATATTCCGCCATTTCCACTTGATTTCACCTTCAATTTCATCACATCTACAACTAAAACCGATTACATTCTGAATAATTCGAGTAAATTTTGGTATCTCTGTTGTTATTATGAAGGATTTTCCTTCTTGTTTCGGCGAAAATGGCGTCCAAATTGCAGATTCATCATCTTCTTCTTCATCATCATCTTCAAGTATCAGTAAAGCCGCTCAAAACCTAGTCACCTGCGTCTACCAGTGCAAATTACGCGGGCGATTAAGCTTCATCGTCCTAACATGGACCAAGCATTTGATGGGACAAGGCCTCTCACTCCAGATCCAAAATTCCACCAGTCAATCCCTCTGTAAAGTCGATATTAAGCCATGGCTTTTCTCAAAGAAGAAAGGATCTAAGATTTTCGAGATCGAGTCGAGCAAAATGGAGATACATTGGGACTTAACAAACGCGAAATTCGGCTGTGGACCGGAACCAGAGGAAGGATTCTTCGTGGCTGTAGTGTTCGATCGAGAGCTCATATTCTTCGTCGGCGATTCACCGTCCGAGAAAATCGCGGCGGTTTCCGCCGCAGCGGCGGTGTTTGTAGCGAGGAGAGAACACGTATTCGGGAAGAAATTGTACTCGGCGAAGGCTCAATTCAGCGAGAAAGGTGAAACGCATAATGTTTCGATTGAATGCGATACTAGTGGGGGATTGAAGGAACCGAGTTTAGTGATTCGGATTGATAGCAAGACGGCGATGCAGATCAAGAGATTGAAATGGAAATTCAGAGGTAATGATACGATTGTTGTGGATGGAATTCCGGTGCAGGTAATGTGGGATGTTCATAATTGGTTGTTTGGGAATTCCGCCATGAGTAGTGCTGTGTTCATGTTTCAAACTCATAAGAGCAGTGGAAGCCATAGCCAATCATCTGTGTTAAATTCTTCTTCGTCTTCTTCTTCTTCTTCTTCTTCATACTGTCAACAACAGATTAAAGATTCAAAGTTGCAGGGTTTGGATTTCTCCTTGATTTTATATGCTTGGAGGAATGAATGAATACAGATATAGTTCAATCTTTTTGTTTCATGGAGGATCAATCACTGCTAAACTAAGTGATTTTAAGTTTTTTTTTCTCCCCTTTTGGGGTATAAATTAAATTGCTTGTACACCTTAATTAAATCGGGTGTGTTTGTTATAATTCTTGTTTTTTTCCCTTTTTTTTTTCATACATGATATAATTAGTCTTTGTTCTAATTTGGGTTTAAATTGCATCTTATGCCACATTTTCCCACCTTTTCCTTTTCAGTTTGGATAGATTGACTAGGGATGTTTATGAAAACTCAAAATCAATTAGGCTTATTTGGTAGAATTTGGTTTTATCATTTATATAATGAATTAAGACCACCTTTACGTCACTAAAATATAATGAATTTTCATTGATGAATCAATCGTAATGGACCTCAATTGTAAAGGTAATTAGATTGCTTTTTAAATTTATTTTGTAATTTAATTACTATTGATGTCTTCCATAATTTTGGATTTTTTTAATGTATTAAATAAAATCTACAATTTTTTTAAATCTTTTTATCAAACAAATAACATCCTAAAGTTTTGAATTTTTTTAGATTTTGTTATCGATATGTTATTAGCAAATAACATCATAATATTCTGGATTTTTTTTTGGTTTTTTTATAGATATTGTCGAATAAATAACATCCCAAAATTTTGAATTTTTAAATTTTTTTAATTGATATTGTTATTGGGCAAATAATATCGATAAGCTAGGGTTTCTATTCTCAGCTTAAAAAGAATTTTCGTCCAATTTAACTCATATTCTCTCACTCAACAAATTATTTTAAAAAACATCCCTTTGTTTTGCTTTGATTTTCTTCACCCAGAAAGAAAGAAAGAAAAACAACAATATGATTCCAAAATTAACTATTATCGACCAAATACATCGATAACATGGTCTTACTGATAAAATTTAGCGATAAATCAAAATACGATACTTGAGATCAAATTTGAAAATCATTCAAAAATATTTTAAAAATATAATAAGTCCCACGTAATTGTCAAAGGTAATCTGATTGATCACCTTCAGATTAAAATATTTGATTACAGATTTCATGATAAGGCCCACATATTTATTACGATTACGAAATACTAGTAACATCAACAAATGTAGTCAAATGGGATCCACTTTTTAAGTTAAATTACGTTACCAATATCCTAAGTGAATATGATTTTTATCTTTTCCACATATCTAGATTTTGAATTTGAAGTTTTAAAATGTAAAATTATATCAGAAAAGATAAAAACAATAATATTACATATTATAAACTAAAATATTTTTGTTAAACTAAAATATGTATTATATAGGGTTGCTTTCAAATGTAGGAAAATGTGTCAATTTATTTATAAATACAGAAAAATGGATAAGGTTAAGTGTCTTATCCGGGTAACACTATAGATACGACTCACTTTATAAGTGTTACAAATGTTGTAAGTGCTACAAACAATTTGATCCAATTCATCCATGTACAAACTATTAGGGTTGATGCCTTAAATTTCGCAGAGTCCCATAGTTTGTAATTGTAATGTACAAACATTTTATTTATGTAATAAATATGTGATGTTTTATTTCAAACTTAGTTGCATTAACCAAAAACCAATAAACTAACATCCAAGGTTATTAACATGTATGTAGAGATATACGGGTGGATCATGTTTAAGTGATAACCTAAATGATCTGTAGAAGATGGATAAGGTTGGATACCTCTATACCTTATCTTGGTAACACTACGAGTATGGCCTGCTTTGTAAATGTTACAATTGTTGTAAAGTGTTACAAATGATCTGATCTTGATCATTCATATAGAGACATATGAGCGGAGATATTCTATACAAATGAGTTTGTATAAGACCGGACCACTAAATGTTTAGTCTTATTATATAACGTCGTTCATAATAGAGACTTATGTTTCACCAGGATGACCATAGGTAACAAGACTTGAATCCTGAGTGAGTTGTGAACTCCTGCCTATAAGGGCGATCCTTTGAATTGTATGGGTGAGAATAGCCAAATTGTCGACTTAACAAGCCTACCATTTTGAGGATTCGTCTGATTGTGGAGTTGGGAACACAACTTCACAAGAAGAAATTCACACATTCTCCAATGTCGAGTCAACTAAATAAATTGGGGCTTGAATGATGTGGTGCCACATGCTCTCCTGGTCTGAGAGAGGTATGATCATAGTTGGACTATGATTTATTGTTCATTAGAAGGATCGGTGGTATTTAAGAAGTTAGATGTAACTACGATGGCAAAACGGTTTTTCTGGCTTAGCTATACTTACAAGAAATTTGTGAAGGGTCATCGTACCGTTGATTGGTTATATTCAATGGACAAAAAAATATATCTGTTGTGCGAAGAGTGTAGTTATCGATCTTTAGTGGAGTGTCCGACAATTAACGGATGGTGAATAATTTAATTAAATAGTTTAATTAATTTTTCACATACTGTTGGAGCTTCAAGCTACAGGTCCATGAGGTCCCCTCGGTAGCTCAACGGGATTTAATGAGAACCAGTTTTTGGATTAATTTGAATTGTTCAAATTAATTAAGGAAATTGATTATTTATGATATAATTAACTAAATTTTAATTATATGTGATATAATTACGATAATGTATTTGATATATTATAATATTAACTATTTATGAGAGGAAATAAATATTTGAATATGACTCAAATATTAATTATATGAATGAATTCATAATGTTAAATTTCATGTAAATGTGATTTATATTAAATGTCATTAGTGAGAGAAAAGAAATTATAGGTTATATTGTATATGATACAATATTAAAACTATAGTATGTTATATTTGATATAACATATAGTTTAATATATATTATATGATAAGGTTTATTGTTAAGAATAAAAAAAATCAGATTTTTTTCCTTGCTTGATTTTGAAATGTTCTTAACATTTTATCTATTCCACATCTTTCCTCAACTATAAAAAAAATACCAAGTAATTAACAGAAACGGAAAGAGAGGGATTCAAACCCTTGGTACAAAAAAATCGTATAATGGATTAGCAATCCAACTATATATATATATATGTATATATATATATATATATATATTTATTTATTTTAATTAATTAATGGGAAGGAGGGAGCCCTTTTTTCTCTCCATTTGTTTACGTGAGTGAAAAAACTGTTTCTGGATCTTCTTTTTCTTCCTGCAAAAGAAAGAAATATATAGAAAACACAAGATAGTTCTGTGAAAGAAAAAAACCCTCCATCTTTTCCTCTATAAAATTCCCTTCCCTCACCAAAAAATTACCAAAGCCCACAACTCCTGGATTCTTACTAGAGAATACCGAGGTCATCTTGTGGTAGTGTCCATTTGGAGTTGTTCGTGATTTTCACAGAGAAGTAGATTCGTGAAGATTCAGTTCTTCAAAGGTAAAAGGTTCTTTAAACCCTTCTTATTTCTCTGTTCTTGTTTTAGGAGCATTGTTTTCTGAAATTAAATGCATGTTTATGTTTCTTCTTCTGTAAAATTGAATTCTGAAAATTTTGGATTTGGGACAATCCATTGCTTCCGCTCAAGGACCCTTCATTGGGATCCTTCAATAACATGCGAGTGGGTGTATCCCATACAAAGAATTTGTATAAGACCGAACCGTAAAATAATTAATCTCTCTTTGTAACAGCGTTGACTGAAGAGATTAATATTTCATAAAATGACCATATGTATCTTGATATCAACCCTGAGTGAGTTATGGACTCCTGCTTGTGAGAGTTTTTCCTTTGATTAGTATAGGTGAAAGTGGCCCGAGTCGCTGACTCAATAAGCCTGCCATTTTAAGGAAAGGACCGAGTGGGGAGTTGAGAACATAGTTACACACGATGGAATCTACTCCTTCCCGACTTTATAGTAAGTAGATGAGTTGTTCACTTAAGTGCTAACTCCTGGTTTTGAACAATGGAGCCCATCCCTCTCATTGGCTCGAGAGGGATTTTGTTTATAGTTGGATTATAAACATGTTGTTTATTAGAGGATCAGTAGGACTTAAGGAGCAAGAGATAATTAAAGGGGTAAAACGGTAATTTGACTCAATTGTAATTACAAACGACTCTAAGAATCGACTTATTGGTAATGGTTATATCCGTGGACACAGAAATATTCTACAGTGCGAATATGTCAACTATGGGTCTTTAGTGGAGTGACCCATTGTTAATTAATGTCGATTAATTTAATTAAATAGTTTAATTAATTAATCTTGAATCATTAGAGCTTCTAATTTGTAGGTCCGGTCCCCCTACTAGCTCACTAAGGGTAAACACAAGGATTAATTAGTTTTGGAAGAATTTGAGTTGTTCAAATTTAACAAAATATATGTTAATTGTATGTGATGTAATTAATATAATGTGTATAGATACATTATATTATAAAGTTAATTTTTGAATGAGATTCAAATTAAACTATATAATATGAGAGAATGATGTATTTAATTAAAATTCAAATATTAATTAATATGAATGAGATTCATATTAAAATTATAAGTTAAATTTAATGTGAATGGGATACACATTAATATTATAGGTCATGAGAGGAAAATACATTTTAATATAAATGTAATATTAATTAAATATGTGATATTTAATTAATTTAAATTAATTAATTAGATTAATTGACGATTATTTAATTTAATTAAATTAAATAATAACTCCTTGTCGTTACAAGAGGAGTAGCGGGAGTTTGAGGGAGCGGGGTGAGGGGAGTTAACTCACCTCTTTCATTATGAAGAAATTGTTCTTTGTAATTTTGAAACAGATAGGAGATTTTTTTATTGTGCTATCACTCTCTTGAAATTTCTCACTCTTACATGAAAAAATACAGAGAAAGAGATCCTCGGTAAAAATTTCTTTATTCCCTTTTGTCTTCCAAAAAGTTAGTTCTCACAAACCAAACACTTATCGGAGAATAGTTGGGAAGACTTAGCGATAGTGTCTAGTTCGTGATTGAAGAATTCGTGAAATCAGGAAAGAATTGGAGAAGGTTTGAAGAAGTAGTCTTCAAAGGTAATTCCTTTTTCCTTTGTAATTTTTCTTTGTAAAAAGCATGATTAAATTTATGTCTAATCTTCTCTTTATTTCTGTAAATCCAAAATATAGATTAAAGGCAGCGATCAATCTCTTCTGCTTGAAATTCGATTACTTCAATTTTAGATCAAGAAGAACCTAGAAAAATCTTTCTATGTAGGTTTAAGGATTTCATGCCTATGAATAAGAGGAGAGGCTTCATGTGTAAGCCAAGTTAAGGAAATTAGAAAAACTTAGAAGAGCAAGGAGTAGTGGGTGAGTACTAAGAGCCTTTTTGTTTTACATGTTTTTCTATGGGATTTACATTTTTTTTTTAAGAATTACATGGATCTACATAAATATTCTTGTTTGTTTCACGGAATTTCATTTTTAAAATTTGAGGTATTATTATTCATCGAACTCTAACACTCTGACATGTGTTTTTTAATACCCTTACATAATGGTGAAATCTTCATGTCTCAGAGAAAAGTAGTAAAAATATAGTTTAATTAATTAATAAGTTAATACCAATCTTTAGTAATATTTTTATCAATTATTAAATATAAATATATTATTTAGACTTAATAAATCTCAACTATACATTAGCTTTAACTATTTAGTATGAAATTTTATCATCAATTGTCAATGTTCTTATTAATTTATATTTAGTTAATGATTAAATAATATAATATAACAATATCTTAAATAGTCTTAAATTTAATTTATGACTATAATAAATAGTCTTAGGGGCATTTGATGTGCATGAACAATAAAAATACAAAGTTAGTTGAGTTGGTAATTATTATCTGAGTAGTTAAACTATGTGAAGAGTTAAATTATTTGTGTTTGGAATGCAGAATTGAGTTGAATTGAGTTGGGTTATGTAGTGCAATTTTTCTAAGTGAAATTGATTTTGTCTTTTTTTTTTATTATTATTATTAATTTTAACTTTCAACTATACACATATTTTCGTAACTTTTCTAGGACAAAAACAAAAAAAAACTTCCAATTCTTTTTCATTCTCAAAATATAACAAATTCTCTGCAAAGTATTTATATATTAAATACAAAATTTTGAATTTGATTTTTGAATACTCAATTACATGACATATTTTTTTCTCCATTTCTAAACACCAAACATATTCCAAAAATAGAAAAAAAAAACCCTAAGGATTTGGGTATATCTCTTTCTTGGAAGAAATCCAACTAAAAAAAACAAAACTAACATATGAAGGTTTTGTAAAACCGAAGTTCAATTTCAATGTACAAAACGGGAAAAAAAATTACTGAAATCAATCTAAATGGAAGCAAAAAATAATAATAAAAATAAAAATAATAAAAAGCCAGTCGATTAGCTAAAAAGAGGCAGATTGATTAAGATGTATAAACAAAATAATTACAAAACAGTCAACAAATCATAAATACAAACAAAGAATCAATGTTGTGAAATGAAATTGAGAATGCAAAATCTGAAACTAATCAACTAAATGAACGAAAATCAATTTTAAAATGAAATTCAGATATTAGAATACATAATTTGTGACTGATCATCATTAACTTCAGAAAAAAAAAAAAAAAAAAGAGAGAGAGATAGAAGAATAAAACATGATAGAATCGAAACACGAACATACAGATCTAAACCTAAAACATAAATTCGAAAAAAAAAATCGTAAGCTATTCTAACATCCAAAGAATAACAAGATTCAAACCTAGGACATAAATCTAAAAAAAAAATTAAATCATGCGTTAAAGAAATTTTACGGTCATAGAAAGAAAAAAAAAAGAAAAGCAAAGTTGAGGAAGGAAAAGGAAAAAAGAACTCGTACAAGTCAGAGAACAAGAAGAGAAAAGATGAGAAAGACAAATCAGAGGTGAAAGAAGAGATAAGATGAGAGAAAGAGAATAAATGTAAAGAGATGCATGAGAGAGAAACAACAAATTGGAGAAGTAACGAAAACACGTACAAAAATGGATTAGGGTGAGAGTGATAAAATGGTGGGTTATTAAACTCACCGTTTTGGTGAACGCAACAAATACGGGCCAACATTTTTTACCCATCAAATCTAATTCGAGTTGGACTACCAAAGAGTCCCTTACATCTAATTAAGTAATTATGCATATATTTGTGACTCAAACGACCAACATGTCTAAACCAGTAAAAAAATATTTTCTAAAAAGAAAAATGTTAATATTTGTACTTTTTTAAAAAATAAAAGTTTCTATCTGTATCTAAACCTTTTGTGCCAATTTTTTCGGGTGACTCTCAAGATTGGTGTTACTTAAAAACAACGTGGAGCATCCTCAAAATTTTAAAACATTAATTCTCATTCAAGAAATATGTTATTTTCTCTAGAAAAAAAAGACTCAAGAGCTTCGCTGTTTCTCTCTCCAAACATAATCATATTTTCAATTAAACATTTTTCTTTTGAGATTGAAAATTAAACATATTAGTTTCCAGTTAAACATTTACGGACAGAATTCTATATAACAAATATTGATGGTCACAAAAACATATGTTATAATAAAATGTGAAGGTTCATCAATATACTGACTAATTCTGAAATAGTTAAAATCATTCGAAAATGCTTTTAATAGGATAAAAACTTATGTTTAAAATATAATATTAAATATTGAAGTCCTATTTGATAATTATTTAATCATATTTGATAACCATTTCGTTTTTTTTTTTTTTTTATTTATAGTCTTTAAAAATAAGTGTGGCAGATCCTATTTTCGACCCAAATTTTGAGTCGAATATCTCAAATGTCTTACTGAAATACCATGATCTGATCAAACTTATAAGTTCATAAATAACCATTAACCAACAGAATTACTGTCTGATTTTGAGCTAAGAATTAATCAAACTAGTTTACTAGCTTTGTTGTTTTTCCTCACCAAATATAATCAGATTTCCAAATACAATTCTATTTAATAAACATCAGTTGTCACAAGGAAAAGGATGATGAAACTCCTTGTCTGTGTTCATATATACTGTTGAAAATAAAAGGAAGAAAGAAACACAAGAGTTATGTGGAAAATCCTAGATCAGGGAGAAAAAACCACGATAGAGATTAATTTTTATTATTAATTCTGATACACAAAGTACAAGAGAATAGGCCAAATAAATAGACTAGTGGGAAGCCCTAGGGTACATATAATTACTAAAATACTCCTAGGGTTACAAGCTGTTTTTCGACACTCCCCCTCAAGTTGGGGAATAAATATCAATAAGGCCCAACTTGCTGTAATCAAAGCTTTGTCTCAGTAACCCTTTTGTGAGCACATCTGCAATTTGCTGATTTAAAGGAACATAAGAAATGTATATACTTCCGTTGTCAAATCTTTCCTTGATGAAGTGTCGATCGATCTCAACGTGTTTTGTTCTGTCTTACTGAACATGATTATTTGCAATACTTATTGCTGCCTTATTGTCACAGAATAGTTTCATTGGGAGCTCATTGTCTTAACGAAGATCTGACAACACTTTCATCAACTAGATTTCTTCACATATCCCTAAACTCATGACCCGATACTCAGCTTCCGCACTACTTCTGGCCACGACTCCCTGTTTCTTGCTCCTCCAGATCACTAGATTACCCCCAAACAAATGTGCAATTCTCAGATGTTGATTTTCTATCAACAACAGACCCTGCCCAATTAGAATCAGTGTAGGCTTCAATGCAACGTTTATCAGACTTCTTGAACATTAACCCCTTACCTGGTGTACTTTTTAGATATCGTAGGATGCGTTCAACTGCTGTCATGTGTTCCTCACAAGGGGACTGTATAAACTGACTGACAACACTCACTGCATATGAAATATTGGATCTCGTATGAGATAAATATATCAATTTTCCAACTAACCGTTGATACCTTTCTTTATTGACCGGGACACTGCTACTATAATTGCTGAGCTTTGAATTATATTCAACTGGGGTGTTAGCAGGTTTGCACCCAGTCATTCCTGTTTTCGTTAGGAGATCAATCGTGTATTTCCGTTGGGACACTGAGATTCCATCCCTTGACCGGGCTAGTTCCATTCCGATAAAGTATCTTAGCTTCCCAAGGTCTTTAATTTCAAATTCTTTGGCCATCTTTGCTTTGAGTTTCATAATTTCATCATCATCATCACCGAAAAGCACAATATCGTCAACGTACACAATGAGAACTACAACCTTCCCTGAAGTTGACTTCTTTGTAAAAAGTGTGTGATCTGAGTGCCCTTGAGTATACCTTTGTCCTTTGACAAAAGTTGCAAATCTGTCAAACTAGGCTCTCGGAGACTGTTTCAACCCATATAGCGACTTTCTCAGCCGGCAGACTTGCTATTTGAACTGATCTTCAAATTCGGGAGGAGGATTCATGTAGACTTCCTCCTAAAGTTCTCCATTGAGAAAGACATTCTTTACATCCAGTTGATGCAGAGCCAATCTCTGTTAACTGCATTTGATAGCAAACTCAGATAGTATTGAGTTTAGCTATGGGAGAGAATGTCTCGGAGTAATCTACCCCAAAGGTTTGATTAAACCCTTTGGCAACTAATCTGACCTTGTACTGATCAACAGTCCCATCTTACTTGTACTTTATAGTGAAAACTCATTTCCATCCAACTGTCTTGTGCCCTTTGGGTAGGATCACCTGGTCCCACGTTCCATTTTTCTCTAGAGCCCCCATCTCCTCCATAACAACAGCCTTCCAAACTTCAGTTCCCATTGCTTCCTGTATGTTACTCGATATCACCCCTGTATCTAAACTAGTGGTAAATTTAAATGACGGGTTACTGTATGTCATGTAACTATGCATAGGGTACCTTGTACATGATCGAATACCTTTCCTCAGGGCTATTGAAAGATCAAGAGAAACATCATACTCCTTCGGACTATCAAAATTTCCACTATGATCACTAGTCTCCTCTGCCTGGGTTTCATCCACCATTTCACCATTATCTCTAGTATCACTCACATTTTCTAGAGCTGTGTCTGAATTGTTATTTACTGTCGTCTTCCCATCTGCTATAGTGGTGCTGTCAGCACCTTTTCCTCCTTTTTTCCTCTCTGCACTCGTTAGTTTCAGTACAAGTTTCAATCTCATTAATTTCAGGAATATACATACCTGATATCGGGTTTGACTCACGGACCAAAGCCGAAGATGCAACAGGTGACGCTACTTCCTTCCTAAGATTCTTCCTATAGTATGTTATCCATGAGACTTGATTGATAGAGAGGATAGGACCGACATGTTCGGGAATAGGAGATGACTCCAAGGGTACTGTATATGTGGACCAGTTAGTCTCTTCACTAGATGTCTCCCCCTGAAGATGGCTAACAGGGAAGAAGAGCTGATCCTCAAGGAAGGTGATATCCATGGAAATAAAATATTTGCGAGAGGATGGGTGGTAACATTTATACCCACGTTGGTGGAGTGGATACCCAACAAAGACGCATTTTTTAGCACGGGGGATAAATTTCGTGCGGTTTGGACCATGGGAGTGAACAAAGGCAACACAACCAAAAACTCGAAGTGGTACATCGGAGACTAAACGAGTAGTAGGGTATGACTCTTTCAAACATTCTAATGGTTTTGAAAGTTGAGGACTCGGGAAGGCATTCGGTTGATTAAGTGAGCAGCTGTAAGGATGACATCACCCCATAGGTAAGACAAGAGTGATGCGGATAGCATTAGACCTGGCAACTTCCACCAAATGACGATTTTTCCTTTCGGCTACCCCATTTTGCTGGGGAGTGTAGGCACACGAATTCTGGTGGACAATCCCTTTGGATGCAAGGAATTCCTAGAAGGAAGCGTTAAAGAATTTTTGCCCATTGTCACTTCTCAAATACCAATCCTAGCATTAAACTGGGTTTCTACAGTGGCATAGAATTGCTAGAATACAGATAACACCTCGGACTTATCAGTGAGAAGAAAAACCCAAGTAAGCCGAATGTGGTCATCTATAAAAGTGACAAACCAGCATTTCCCTGTGGAGGTTATGGTTGGTAAGGGACCCCTAACATCACTGTGGACTAAGGTGAAGGGTTTGGATGGTTTATAGGACTAGGAGTGGAATGAGACACGACTCTGTTTGGCAAGAATACACATTTCACAATTTAAAGAAGACATATTAATATTGCAAAATAAATGCGAAAATAAGTATTTCATGTATTGAAAGTTTGGATGTCCTAAGCGGTAATGCCATAACAGAAAACCATTCTCAGAGTTAGAAAAATTTAAGGAGACAAGGCTAGTCCTATAATCATTCCTAGAGGAAGCATCATCAGTCGAGAAGTAAAGTCCCCTATCGTGTCGGGCGGTGCCAATTGTCGTCCCCGAGCTCAGATCCTGAAATAAAATAGAGTCGGGTGAAAATACTGCCTGACAATTCAAATCTCTTGTAATCTTACTGATGGATAACAAATTATATGAAATTTTAGGAACATGCAAAACATCCTGCAAAGCCAAACTCTCAAACGGAGATAAATGCCCTTTTCTGTAACAGGTGCGAACGACCCATTTGCAATCCTAATTCGTTCGTTACCAGCACTTGGACAATAAGAGAGAAACTGATCAGAGGTACCAATAAGACTATCTGTCGCCCCCGAGTAAACAATCCAAGGTTTTTTTACTGTTAATACTAATAAGACCAAAAGACTGGATATTGCCTGATGGTACTGACTCCAACCGTACTCAGGCTGGTCGTATTGTCTGCTGAGGGAAACCCATGCATGATATTTGTAGTGGGTAAAATAGGGAAAGAATTTACCGAGTTTTCAGAGTATACTAGTATGCTAACCGAGAAATCTGGTTGAGGATTTGTGCCAAGAGCCGTTTCTAAATCTGAAATCTGCATGTAGAGATACACCAACCGTCGTCAAACATCATCAAGGCATTGGACCGAGCCACCATGATTTGTCGCGGCTAGAAAGGAAGCTTCGACCGACGACTAGTTATGGGAAGAACCAACTGTGTATGCTGGAATCAAGTCGCCAGTTAGAGGAATCACGAACGGAGGCTGTGTCGGGTCATCTGCTTCGATCGACGCTCAAAGCAACTGTGGTTGGACAAAGATAGGAACGGTCGGCTGCGTCGGGTCATCTACTCAGATCGACGCTTGAAATGGCTGTGGTTGGACAGAAAGGAGCGATCGGCTCGTGCGGCATGATCAACGCAGACGAAGGGTTTTTCGACATCCCAACGACACGACCTGGCCCAATCCCGCGTCTCTAACCGTTGAACGAGCCCTCGATCTGGAACGATGTCGACAACACTCCCTGCGGCGACTGGATCGAGCATCTCTGACCATTGACAACGAATTCGGTCTGGAATGTCTCTTCTATCGATGGCAAATGGACGGCTACAGTGGCTAGGATCAGCTACGGTAGGGCGGCTTGAAGGTACTCCTTTACAGCCGCTTGGACGACAACTTTCATGTCCATGATTGAACCTCCGTCGATGATGGCTAGGATTTCATTTCATGCTCTGATACCATGTTGAAAATAAAAGGAAAAAGGAACACAAGATTTACGTAGAAAATCCTAGATTGGGGAGAAAAAACCACGATAAAGACTTATTTTTATTATTAATTCTGATACACAAAGTATAAGAGAATAGGCCAAATAAATAAACTAGTGGAAAGCCCTAGGGTACATACAATTATTAAAATACCCCTAGGATTACAAGCTGTTTTTCGACATATACAACTGCCAATGAAATTGATCAACAATGCCCGATTATCAGGTACATGTTGAAAACATAATTCGGCATCGATTAACATGATTCAGCTTCTCTTCTTGTTTTGTTTCTTCAATTTGCCTCTGGGGTTAGTTATGTAAAGATGATGAAAGATCTCAGTGATGTCATGAATCTTGAACCCACACTCTCACTGATCTATCCCCATCAAGTCCTGCAGATGCGATTTTGTTCTCAGTTGGATGGCAGGACACAGAAACGACAACGTCAGTGTGGCCTTCAAGTTTCTGAATCATGGTTTTCTGCTGTAGATCCCAAATATACACACATTTATCCTCCGATCCGCTAACGATGTATTTTCCATTGGTGACAGAAAATGTGGCCACAACACAATAGACTCTATTCACATGTCCTGTATATATCTTCAAAAACTTCCCAGCTGAGTAGTTCCATAGCTTCTGCACTCCCAAATACAAATACATGTAATAACAAAAATGTGAATGTCTAATAGAAAGAAGGCGTAAATAATTGTATCAAAATACAAGAAAAGGTCACAAATTTATAACGAGATATTGGGTGTAATCATCATCGCAACCATGGTCTAGTTATGATATCCTCTCCAAACAAAATTTCGTAGTTTTTGCGCACCCACTATGTTGCAAAGAAGGGCTAAATTTGATGTAGGCAACAGAACATTCCCTACTCTGAATTAATATTTACTTCTATGAATATTGCAAACCCCTAATCTTTTTTTAAAAAATAAAATAAAACTAGTCATAAAACCAAATAGTCTAGTTTGCCCCTCTGATACTTCAAAAAAACTATCCTTTAGGCCTTGCCATTCTGAATTGGAGCCATTTTTTGTACATTCTGTTTAGTTTCTGGATGGCTCCTTTTGTTGAGTTTCTCTTTTCTTTTCTTTTCTTTTCTTTTTTAAATTGGGTATGCCCTTGTATATTCTTTCATTTTATCTCCATGAAAGCCGGTTTTCACATCAAAAAACTAAATAGTCTGAGCTATGTACTGCATATAGTTCATAGGCTTGTACCGCAATTTAAGAAGATGACTAAAACTACTCATAACTGCAAATCTTCAAATTGACTAAAGACAGGATAAACTATAGCTAGAGATTATAGAGTTGATAGATTTGATATTCCAAAATTGTCTATCAAATCTATCAAGTATGAAAATGCCAGTAAATTTGTATAATCTCATATCTTGCAGATATAATAAGTTCGGAATGATTTCAGAATCTTAATGATTCAGGATTTTCAAATGTCCAACTCCTATAGAACCTTACTATCCTAATTCCTATGCTTCTAATTTGAACCACTTATCATCAAGGATACAAAGGGATTACTCTTTCCGGACTATGTCCGTACAAAGTCAAAACCTCTGATCCTGAAATGCCACAGTATGACCACTGGTTTGAGCAAACACATCACTATACATATTTTAATCAATCCCCATCTAATTTCACTAAGAAGGTAAAAACTTTAAGAAATGAATCCTCCTCTAATTTCACTAAGTGGCTAGTGCGCGTTGCTAGAAACTTAACCAACCAAAAAGGGTTCCTCCTTCGACATTCAAATACGGGATTCCCTCAATGGCATTTTGTTTTCTTTCCCTAATGTGGGTTATCAGATCATGGCCTAGGGATGGGAAGGCGTTAGGGAATGAAATATCAAGGAGTCTGCATTTTTTAGGGTTAAGCTGGATTTTCAAGGTACAATGGTAGTTTTGAACGAGCCTCGTAGAAGGAAACATGGGTGAATGAATAGACCCTGCCAGCATGAATTAATTGTACATTCTTATTCTAGATTGCAAAAACAGAAGCAATGTTTATCAAATTCCATTCTGAGAATACCATTTGGGCATTTCCAGCAATCTCACTGGGTTAAAAAATCAACCAGCTAACCAGCATCATATCATCAAGAAAGAAATTACAGAACTCAAAAAACTAAAAGCACAAGGACTCAGTCGGAAAACTTACAAGGGTATCATTGAGAGTAGCAACAAGTATAAACTTGCCATTGGGAGAGAACTTAGCAAAAGACACGGCAGGGACCTTATCATCAATAAGAGTCTTCAAGCAAGTCCCAGTGGAAGCATCCCAAATCTTACACGAACCATCATGACTACCAGAAACAATAAGCGAACCATCACGATTAAAATGAACAGAAGTAACAGGCATAGAATGAGCTCTAATAGCATGAAGGCATCTCCCCGTCTTCACCTCCCAAATCCGAATTGTTTCATCAAAAGAACCCGAAACAATAAGATTGGACTGAGGATTGAAATTAACGCAGAATACAAAATCGGAATGGCCTCGTAGGGTTTTGACGCACTCACCGGTGGAAGAACGGGCGTCCCAGATACGGAGAGTGCGATCGTCGGAGGCGGAGCAAATGTAATGGGAATCGGAAGACCAGGCGAGATCGGAGACGCCTTCGGAGTGGCCGACGAGGCGGTGGCGGAGAGTGAGGGAGGAGGAGGACCAGATGATTAGGGTTTTGTCGAGAGAGGCGGAAGCTAAGAGAGTTCCATCGTTGGAGAATTTGACACAGGAGACGGCGCGTGTGTGTGCCGTCAAGGTTTTCAGGTGCCGGTAGGGTTTGTACGGTTGCTGAGCGCCGCCGCTTGCCATGGAACCGGGTCGTCGACTTGCCTGCTAAAAGAATAGAGTACCATTTCTTTTTAAATTGAGTTCTATTTATTTATTTGAGTCATTTTCTTTATATTGAGCACCTTTTTTTATTTTTTATTTTTTTAATGTTCTTGAACTTTCTAACTATGTGTATTTTAATCCAAATATATATTATTAATTATAAACATTTTAAAAAAAGTACATAAACTTAAAAAGAATAAACTTCTGTTTGATGTCGATAAAACATCCAAAATCGTAAATGGGAGGATTCGACATAAATGTTAAGTAATAATCAATTGGTTAAAATATATTTTTGGTCTTCATGTTTTGAAGTTGGTTTAATTATAATATTTATACGTTTAATTTAATTGTCTTATTTTAGTCTTCATATTTTCAATAAATCTAAGGCAACATTTATCCCAAGTGAAATGTAATTCATTGATGGTAATCTAAAAAATGAGTTTGATTACATTTGTTGTTGTTTATCCATATTTCATAATCGTAATGAATTGTGGAACCGGTCTTCAAATTTGTAATCAAAACGTGCAATTTGATTGATAAACGTGGATGTTCAATCTGGCTGTGATTAAAAACTACGTAGGACTCACTATATTACCATTATCGTTATAGATATTGTTAGTGTAACAGTATGAAAACCATTACTGTTATCGTTATCGTTAGAGTCAAGCACTAACAACAACAGTAAAATGTAACAGATGTATAATTCTAAGTAAACGCGATAAAAACATTTCAATTATATTTTCAATTCAGGCCTATTATAATTCATCCATCAATGAAATCTCAATCCATTACACCAGTTTTTATTAAACGTGGCCTAGATTTAGTCCTTCAAAGTTAACTTTTACCGAAATTGATTGAATAATAATAATAATAATAATTTTCATGCAAGAAAATAAAATATGTTCAAAATTTATTGTAAAAATATTAGAGATAACAATTTTTTTTTAAAAGAAATCAGCAATAAACTACCACTATGGACTAAATTTTATATTTATTAAAAATACTGAAATTAAAATAGGACAATTAAAAATACAAGAACTAAAATTAAACAAAGTTAAACTATAGGGACCAAAATGTTATTTCAAATATAAATTCTAACAACAAGAGTTTTTGTAAGATGACAGTGGATAAGTTTTCAGTTTTATGAACAAACATATCTATTTCTTTAATTATATTTTCATATTGAAATCATGCTCAAAATTAAAATGATAATTTAACTTTGTTTTTTTAAAAAAAAAATTGCACTACAGTAAGGTAAGAACAAAACAAGAAAAATTCAGAAACTTTCATGTAATCTCAACATATTAGAGGTATCGATAGGATATATAAAGGGCAAAACAAGCAAATATTTTGATTTGACACTGTCAAACATAAACAAATTTCTAGGCTGAAACCAAACCATATTTTATGTTCCTTCTCTGATGTCAAAAATAAAATACAATGTGTTGAGGCATTCCAGAACAGTATTTGATTGTCTAGTTTCCTATGAGGGGAAACAAAACAAGTTCTTGGAAAACAATTTCAATCCTTAATATTCCTAAATACATTTTAAAGTTATCGAAAAATCGTCAAAACTCTTCCATGGCGCTTCGTCATTTATAACTCAATCCCAACAGAGTAGACTATAACCATGCTTTCGATGGAAAGTATTAACATCACAAAAATATGGCACGATTCTGAAAAAAGTCGAAACAAAGATTATTTTATAAACAATTCTACTCTCTTTACTTTTTATATATATAAAAAAATAATTCCTAAATCCATCAAAAACTTTTCAAAACTATATAAAATAATTTTTAAGTCCCATTTGGTTACTCCTTTAATTTTTTGTTTTAAAAAATAAGTCTATTTCTTCTTATTGTATTACAAGGATTATCATATTTTTGAAATAAAATAGTTGAATTATTAACCAAATTCTAAATATATATATATATATATATAAAAAAAAAAAACAGTAAGACTTTTTTTTCAAATAAATTACTAATCCAACCCAACCAAAAAGCTATGCAAAGTCTAGCCAATAGTAGGGTCAAAATCAAGTCACATAAATGCTTGAACTCAACCAAAAAGAAATACTCGAACTCACGAAAGCACATAACAATCCCAAATCAGCAGAAACATGTCAAACCCAGTAATAAAATCATTTTTCAAATGGTACAAAATGAAGAGTTCATTGATACGTTAATATTTCTGTAGATTGAAGAGTTCAACATCGATATTAAAAATTAATTCATATCTTCGATCTTTTATAAATACAAATAACACACAACAAATTATCATATATTAATCTTGATAGAAATACTAGTACCAAAAATAAGATTTATAAGATAGTTTGGAAGTAAAAACAACACAATTGCTAATTTAAATAACTTTCTATAAATTTCTTTATTTACAAAAATATCTATCAATATCGATGTTCCATAAATATATAACGTTTCAATTCCAATCTCGATATCAACATTTATATTTTAATCTTGGGGTATAATCAATCAAAGAGGGGAAGAGAAAGGAAAAGGCCTAACAACACCAGCAGCAACCCAACACCTTACCAAGATTTGCACTATCCTTAAACCAAAGGATACAAGAAAGGAAAGCAATAACTACACTTCTTAGGCAAAGCTATAATTTGAATTGCTGATGCATACGAAATGCTATCAATTAGAAGAGTAACTTTCAACTCCTATTGAGTTGGATCAGGATAAATGCGCTACAAAAGCAATGGTATAACAAAATTTACATTCATGGCAGATTTTAGCATCATCACGAACTAGAGCTCTCTATGAAACACGATCTACAACGATATAATAACGAGGGAAGGGGATATGGTTCCTAGATCTCCACTCTTCTCTCCTCTTATTCTTGTATTTCCTCCTCTAGAAAAAGGGTTGGAAGGAACAGGAAGGACGCTACCTGGGATATAGCTTTTGGTCGTATCTCAGTAAATATAAATGGGGCTGTCAAGTCAAACAGGCTAATGATTCAAAATTTTCCAATCTTCGGTAAAAATCATAGCACCAAATCACTCATGGCGGCACCCACAGATTGTAATGCGTGAAAAGCATCCTTCCCTGCATGGAAAACTATCATTAATTTCTAAGCATCTTTAGAACACATTTCAAGAAAATAAGAAGTTTTAATTACAATTTTATAATAAAAGAAGTTTGATGGTTGTATTTAATAGTTTAGAAATTGTGTCGATGTTCCATGACTTTATGATTTTATGTACTCCCAACAGTTATTACTGTTAACTAAGTGATGACATGAGAATATAAGATATAACATGCTTATTTGCAGACATTGACTAAAATGACCTTACGTGAACAGGATTTGTTCTATAGATTATACTGTTGTCTTTAACTTCTAAAATTTGCAAACGTTGACTAAACTCCTTTGCTATCAATCTATCAAGTTGTAGCCAGATCAGCCAAAATTGGTCCAGTAACCAACACGTCATAATTAATTATTGGTGTTAAAGGCATAGATACTTAATAACAGTGTTGATTGTAGAGGGACCACATAGAATCAAAGTTAAGAGTTCAAGGGCATAACTGAAATTTATAAATTAAGGGGAAAATAGACACCATCGTCAAAATGCAAGAGAAAAATTGTAATTTAACCAAGAGAGAAGAAAGCCCAGAACTAGTTGATATGAACCACGATGTCCTCACTTTGCCTTTAGGACTACTAACGCACTCAAAAGGCCAATAAGCTACAATTGGCTCTTAATTTGCACATATAAATTGAGAGGACCTAAAGAATTTTCCAGATAATGCTCTATAATTAGTTTTAGATGATGCTACCAGTTGAAATTTTGTTAGAACATTCATTATTGCCGCACAGGTTATTTTAGGTGTTTATGGTTTGGGTCTTTGATGTTGTCCTAAAACCCTTAATTCTATTTTAGGTGTTTATTAGGATTATAAATTTTATTATGCATTTTTTAGTTAGGGATAGAATGATCTTTTAGCTAATTGGCTAAACAAAATAGGTTTCAAGGATTCGAATGGGACACTACGACCCCATTTGGTAACCATTTTGTTCTTTATTTTTGTTTTTGAAAATTATGCCCAGAGACACTACTTGCACCTCCAAATTTCTTTCTTTGTCATCTACTTCTTATCAATGGTATAAAAGCCCAAGCCAAATTTTGGAAACTTAAAAAATTAGCTTTTAAATACTTGTTTTTTGTTTTTTGAATTAACGATGCAAATCATGGTAATAAATGGGGAGAAAATAGACTTAATTTTTAAAAAACAAAAACAAAAAACGAAATGGTTACAAAGCGGGGCCTACACGTTTAGTTTTTGGTTTTTGGAATGAGATTTTCTCTGCATTTGATGACTGAGCCTCATCACCAAACTTTCAAATTCTTGATCAACTTGCTTGTGAAGTCTTCAAACCTTGGGTACCCTTCTCATCTAATCACAAGGTAATCCTCATCTAATCCTTCAAAATTAGGGGTTCTCATTACATAAAGAGTTTCTATTTTCAAATTACTGGGGTTTTCATATATCAGTTTTGGTGCATCAGCATGATATTCTCCCCATTCTCAATCTGAATCCACTTTAAAGGGAGTGTCTGGGAAGAGTAGTTGGGTGAGGTAGGGTGGAGATTTGGCCAAGGAGTTCTTAAATCCCCACCACCACGGGCCCAATCCCAAACCCAAACTAGACTTGTGGATGCATTTTGGACAAATCCCATCCTACTATACTTATATTCGAGTGTCTGTGTGCATTTGGGAGAATGGAGAAGAGAGTGTCTTTACCGATTTCATTTGGTCGCTGCAACAACCAGCGCTTGGTTAAAAACATCTCCTCCTACAGAGCAAGAAAATCCACCTCATCTGAGCTTTCCTCAAATATTACATAGCTGGCATCTCGACCATCCTCATTTCCACTACCTTGATCGCTATTATAGCTGCTTTCTGAAGAACTTATAAACATCGAATCAGATGTGTCACTGCTCAGCTGTGTTGGCAGACTAACATCACTGTTTACTTCGCTTTCCAGCATCTGTTCAATTTCAAAGTAACTGCAAAGAGATCCCATTGCAAAACAGAAAAGAAATTAAAACAGTTAGAAGTGCTTTAAGGATGTCAGCCATTAAATTATAAAGAAGATATGACATGAACCTGAATATGAATGGAAAACTAAAAGAAAATTTTGATTCATATTAATATGGAAGAGGAAAATTCCAAGGAGTTCTTACGCATTTATTTGGCTCCTCTCTCTCCATATACTATTCCCATAATCTGCCTACTCCCGATCCCACTAACTCACGCTTTACTATAACAAAAACAAACTAACCAATTAGTATAACTATTAGACCCTCAGATCCTAACATTAC
The DNA here is from genome assembly GCF_009727055.1 of Benincasa hispida. Taxonomy (NCBI): domain Eukaryota; kingdom Viridiplantae; phylum Streptophyta; class Magnoliopsida; order Cucurbitales; family Cucurbitaceae; genus Benincasa; species Benincasa hispida. Next base: position 25,375,914 of record NC_052357.1, read on the forward strand.
TCCACCCCTAAAGGTATAACACATCTTGTCGTAGCTCTTGTACAACACTAAAAGAGAAGAAGGTGAAGAAGCCATAATTTGACGGTACCAATATCCAATTATCCATACCCCACCCAAAAGTTCCAAACGCAACATCTAGTGCCAAACACATCCGAAGTATATATATCAGTATACCCCCATACCCATTCGGCCATTCCTCCAAAATACTTCTACTTCATTTGTCCCAACCCATAATTGATTTCCCGGCCAATATGTGCACAAATTATGCTGGATTTAAGCAATCCTGAATTGCTCCTGCAATAATTCCTATACTTAGCTCCAATTTCATCAAACTTGACTCCAATATTGCCAGAATTGTGAAGGCCCAGATCCAATCATACTATCCCTAACCTTAACTACATCAACAATGAAGTGTCCTTCCCCTTATTACGTAGTTTAACTCTCTGTTTCCTTCTTTGTACTAGTTGTTTTTATTTTATACTTGGCCCAGACACATTTTTAGATTTTTTTTTTTTTTTTTTTCAAAGAAACTGCTTTTTATTGAGAAAAAAAAAATGAAAGAATACAAGACACAAAAAAAACCAAGCCTACAAAAACCCCACCAATGAAAACCATCATGGGTTAGCCTAGTGGTAAATAAGGGAACACCCACTTAATAAAGGACTAAAGGGTCATGGGTTCGATCCATGGTGGTCACCTACCTAGGATTTAATATCCTACGAGTTTTCTTAACATCCAAATGTTGTAGGGTCAGACATGTAGTCTCATAAGATTAGCCGAGATGCGCGTAAACGGGCTAGGACACTCACGGATATATATATAGAAAAAAATACTGAAAGGGTTCCAACCACCGAGTAAAATATTGCCTATGGAATAATTACAAAAAATCATTGATTCGAAACCCAAAGAAAAACATGGAACTTCGTCAAGAATCAAACATCACTAGAGTCCCTCTCCACACTTCTACAAACTCCATTGTTTGGCCATTAATTTGATGGGAGTTTCAGTTTGGCTTTTAATTTTCGGTTAGCTATCAGTTTAGCTGTTTAGTGGTTAGTTTGGTTATAAATACCAACCCTTTGAGTTTTAGCTTGTAATTGATTGATGGTTCCTTAATAAAAGTACAGTATTTTAGTTTACAACACCTTATCCTTTTGTATTCATCCCTCAAGCCACCAAAAATGTATCAGTAAAACCTAGATGCCCGATTCATTAAAATTTCTTCTTTCCGAAATCCAGAAGCCTGTTCAAAACTATTCTGAAATCTAGAAACTCGGTTCTTTTCTTGGAGGGAGTATTTTGTTTTGGCCAAGCCTAAGTCTTCTTATTGGTGCACTTGTTTGATAATTATGATTTTAACGATATTTGTCTTGTTGGGTTGCATTCATTTTCTATTGTTAGTTTCATTTTCTGGTTTCTTTCTCTACCAACGGGAGATTGTATCCTGAACAAAATGGTTCTTTTCATCGATCAAATGAAAAGTTGCTTTAAAAAAAAAAAAAAAAAATTGTAAATAATATAAACCAGCTCTTACCAAAACATTAACAAAATCTGCCTTAACCCAATTCCACTTCCTCTATATATATCTGCTTAGTTGTAACGAACTCAACCAATAAACATGACTATTATACCCTCAACAATAATCCTAACCAGTGATTACCTTCCTTCTGATGGAAAATCAGCCAGCAAACATACATCAGGCCTTTCCTTCATTACTTGGTCAATTGGAATGATCCTGTCCATTAAAATAGTCAATAAGAACTAGTTGACGGAATCTTAAGGGTACTGTAGAAACCTAGGCCCATATTTTCTTATAACCAAAAAGAGGGATGAAAGTTGACTTTGAGGGGAATATCCAAACAAATATTGAGCCTTATAGTAAGGTTTTGTTCAATGAAGTACCACCTTGAATTGTAGCATCTCTCGTACCAATCACCCTCAGATGCCAACCCTTCCCTATTGGATATATCCTGTTTGATGAATATGGTTTTAATCAATTAAATGTCATTCTGAACCTTTAACCAGATATTCAGAAGAAATTTATTATCAATTTCCAAACTCACTAGATGTCGAAGAAATTTGAAATCTCCAGCAAGTAATGATGTCATGAAACGAGCAACTTCCACCTGCATGTGAACAAATTATTAGCTTATAGCAATCTTTGGGAAATGAGGTGTCAAAACAACAAATGATCCTGACCTCTTTGAGATGCATACAGTCTCTTAAAATCAAGACCTCCAATAAATTACCACTTATAATGTTGCCAAGGTTTCTGAGGAAAACATAGACGATCTTTTTAATTATCCAAAGCATCGAAAAACAATTATATATAGGAACAATCCAAGGAGAACAGTTACCTAAGAAAGCTTCCAGTAATTGAGTAAGATGTTGAAAAGTCAACATATTTCAGCTTTCGAAGTCCCTGGACAAGTATTCAAAGAGATGAGTTTACTGAGATTAAAAATTCCATGGAATTACACAATAGAAGAGTATCTGAGACAACCACCCACAACAATGGCCAAAAAGATCATAAAAGAACCAATCTACACAAGCAAATCATCTACACCACATGATGTTTTTTTTATGGATGGACGATGACGCAAGGAACCACGTGATTAAGAGTTCCAACTGTTGTGAGGAACAGGGGTCTCCCGGTCCAGATTTAATTAAGGAAATTTAGAAAGCTAAAGTTTCTAAGATGGTGAAAATTTTCATCAGAGCCGTTGCTCAAGATCAGCTACGCACCTGAAATTGAGTTCAAACTTCAAAGAAGGTTTCCCCATTGTGCCCTCTACCCTGACTAGCGTTCTCTTAGTCAAAACAATTCAGATGATCAAAACCACCTTTTTTTTTCAGTGCTCCTTTGCAGCTGATTGATGATGAAACATTTTTCATCTTTTTATCATGTGCTGATACCTCCCTAATAATAGTAGTTTGATTCTCAATCAATAGCCTTCCAAATAGAAGGCTAATATCATTTTATCCTTTGATCCAATGCCATTATGGCAATCCTATGGAGGCTTTGATTTGAAAGGAATCCAAGAATTTTTCAAGTAGCTTCCAATGTCATAAATGAAGACTTCTGGGGCCTAATTAGATTTTTCTTGATCTCTTAGTATTCTTTTTGAAGTAGTTTTGTAATAACAAGTTCTAGCAGATTTTTGCAAAAAAATTAAATAAATAAAATTTTGAGAAAAAAAAATAAAAACTCCTCTACCTAAAATTTGAATGATTTTCTTACCATTGCGTTTAATTTACCAGAATTATGATTGAAGACTCATAACCATTTTTAAAATTTAATCATCAAATAATGCAGAATGAAGTATTAAAAGGCAATACCATAAACATTAAGAATAACACTTTTAAAGATATAGGCATGAAAATACTGATTTCTTAAATGAATATTCACTTTTGTGCCAATTTGAAAATAACAGACTTTCTCTCTCACTATGCAAGGTTCTTTTCTCTTTCAGAACCCCCACTATAAAACATTAGCAGACAAAAAGGCCATAAGTCATTGTCAGGACTTGGAACTACAAGTAAATTGCCACTATCCTATGAAATGGAACGGGTTGGAAATAAGGGACTTTACCTTATTTTTCTTTCCTTTTTTTGTATTTAGGCTTGTTGGAGCCTATAAATAAGAAACCTCTTATATCTCTCACATTATGTAAAAAATTAATAAAATGGAGACTCTCTATCGTGGTTTTTCTCCCTATTTTAGGGTTTTCTATGTAAACTTGTGTCTCCTCTCTCTCTCTTTTAACATGGTATCAGAGCATGGTGACGAAACTCTAACCGCCATCAGCGATACCAACCGATGCAAGATAACCTTAATGCTACACCAACACCGCTTTTGCCACAGCTGCTGATGGAGCCTTTGACCACCACCGCCATTGCTGTTTAGACCATCGCTGACCGATATCTTCGACCACTGCAAATACATCCTCAACAACAGCCGATCGGGAACCCTAGCACTGCCACCTTTACTCCCAGCACCGCCGCCGCCAGACACTTCATCCAGCTGCCAAAATCTAAAGCCGGAGCTACTGGATCTTCCACACATCACCGAGGCAAGTCCGTAATCGGGAGTGATGTGCCGTCAACCGCCTACAATAGCTTGTTGCTGCCTGGGTTCCCCCATTCGCCGCCGCGGAGCTATGAACCATGGGTCTTTCTCCGGCAATGGTTCAACAACATTTAGCTGATTTTTAGGCGAGTTTTCAACAACAAATCGCCGCTTTTGGGGCAGCCTCAGGTGCTTCTACAACCACAAACTTAAATTCAAGTGTATTGAATTCAAACGTTCCTTCCAGTTTACCGATGTCAGAGAATCCGATAACCTCTTTCCCAGCTTTAACTACTGCAAATCATTTGTCTGGTTCTATGGAAAATTCCACAGGCTTAATTGCAGGAGAAAAGTTAAACGGTCAGAATTATTTCTCCTGGTCTCAATATATTAAATGGCCCTTGAAGGGCGTCACAAGTTCTGTTATTTGACTAGCGAGATACCCAAACCTAGACCAGGGGATCCTCGAGAGCGCATTGGAAAGGAGAGGATTCCTTGCTACGATCACTACTGATTAATAGTATGGAGCCTCAGATAGGGAAACTATATTCAAAAAGGCAAAATGCATCTCGTCTTTACACTCTGTGAAAACAAGTTCACGAGTTCAAATAGAGGACGATGGATGTTATTTTTGTACTTTAATAAATTGTCCCTAATCTAGCAAGAGATGGACTTGTGTGCGCAAAATTATTTGGATTGTCCATGTGGAGGTGTCCAATATTCCAAAATTGAGGAAGTAGATAGGGTATATGATTTCCTAGCTGGTTTGAACTCCAAATTTGATGTAGTGTGAGGCCGTATACGGGGACAGAGACCTATACCCTCTCTTATGGAAGTGTGCTATGAGGTTCGTCTTTTGGAAGACAGATTTAGTGCTATGAACATCACTAATGTGTCGCCTATTGATTCTGTTGCTTTTAGTGCGAAATTATCTGGTAATGATGGTGACAAGCACAATGGGAAACAAACTCGAGTATGTGAACATTGCAAAAAATTCTGGCATACAAAGGAACAGTGCTGGAAATTACAAGGTAGACTACCGAATGGTAGAAGATACCCTCCAAATGACAAGTCCAATCTCGGTCGTGCACTTATAGGTGAATCTGCGAATGCTTCCCAGACACAACCTCAGGTGAATTGTCAAAGTGACTTTGTTGTCCTTTCTCTTGGGGCAATTGCTCAATCAGGTACATCACAACCCTTAAGTCTCCTAAGTATAAATTATAATAAACCATGAATACTTGATTCACGGGCTACAAATCATTTAACTAGGTCATCTGATAACTTCCTATTGTATCTTCCGTGTGCTGGTAATGAAAAGATCAGAATTGCAGATGGGTCTTTTGCTCCTATTGCGGGCAAGTGTCATATTCCTCCCTTCCATGGTTTAACTTTACAGAATGTGCTACATGTATCTAAAATATCTTACAATTTGCTATCTATTAGTAAGATAACCCAAGATCTAAATTCTCAAGTTGCCTCCTCAACGGATAATGTTTTCTTTCAGAACTTAAGCTTAAGGAAGGCGATTGGCACTACCCGACACAATAGGGGACTCTACTTCCTTGATAATGATGCTTCTTCGTATTTTTCAACTTCAGAAAAATATTGTATGTTGTGGCATTTTCGTCTTGGTCATCCAAATTTTCAATATATGAAATTTTTATTTCCTCATATATTTTCATAAAGTTGATGTCTCCTCTTTCTTGTGATGTGTGCATTCATGCAAAACAACATAGGGTCACCTTTCTCTCTCAACCTTACAAACCTTCTCGGCCCTTTAAACTTATTCATAGTGATGTTTGGGGGTCCCTCTAGTGTTACCACCTCTTCAAGAAAACGTTGGTTCGTGACACTTATCGATGATCATACCCGTCTTACATGGGTCTTTCTACTCACTGACAAATCAGAGGTTTCGTCTATATTTCAACAATTTTATACCACTATTGAGACTCGGTTCAATACTAAAATTGCTATTCTTCGAAGTGATAATGGTCGTGAATTTCTCAATAACACTCTTCGTGAAGTTCTGTCTTCCAAAGGCATTGTTCACCAAAGTTCGTGTGCCTATACACCTCAATAGAATGGAGTGGATGAAAGGAAATATCGTCACCTCCTCGAGGTTGCCTGATCTCCTATGCTATCTACCTCTCTTCCATCTTATTTGTGGGGAAAGCAGATGAGAAGTCAAACAAACCTGGGGATTACGATGCTTCTCTTGACATGTCTTCTAAGTTCGGGGCCTTCACTGCCAGTCTTGACACAACAACAATACCAAAAAACATACATGTGGCTATGGAGATTTCAGAGTGGAAGATTGCCGTCACGGAAGAAATGAGAGCTCTTGAAAAGAATAATACGTGGGACCTTGTTGCTCCCCCAAAAGGAGATAAAACAGTTGCATGCAAGTGGGTGTTCACTCTGAAGTATAAATATGATGGTACTTTAGACAGGTACAAGGCCAGACTTCTAGCTAAAGGGTTTACTCAAACTTATGGGGTAGACTATTCAGAAACTCTTTCTTGTAGCGAAGTTAAACACAATTCAGGTTCTTCTCTTTGTTGCAATAAATAAAGATTGGCCTTTCCATCAACTTGATGTGAAAAATGTCTTTCTAAATGGCGATTTAGAAGAAAATGTGTATATGAGCCCTCCTCCAGGTTTTGAAGCTCAGGTTGATGATCGGGTGTGTAAACTCAGGAAGTTCTTGTATGGTCTGAAACAATCCCCGAGAGCTTGATTTGAAAAGTTTACTACCTTTGTTAAGTCCCAAGGGTTCACTCAGGGACCCTCTGACAATATATTGTTCACAAAAAGGCCAGTGTCTGGGAAAATTGTTGTCCTAATCGTGTATGTGGATGATCTTGTCTTGTCAGTAGATGATATTGATAAGATCACCAAACTGAAAAAGAAGATCGCAGACAAGTTTGAAATCAAAGACCTCGGGAACCTAAAGTATTTCCTTGGAATGGAAGTGGCCAGATCAAGGGAAGGAATCTTTATCTCACAACGGAAGTATACTCTTGACTTGTTAAAGAAAACAGGTATGAATCGATGTAGACCTGCTGACACTCCTATAGAATTCAATGTAAACTGGGAGATTCTGTTAACAAAGTTCTAGTTAATAAAGAAAGGTATCAAAGTCTAATGGGAAAGTTAATTTACTTATCACATATCAGACCATACATTTCCTATGCTGTCAGTGTTGCCAGTCAGTTTATGCAGGCACCTTATGAAGAACATATGGAAGTTGTCGAATTCTAAGATGTTTCAAAAATACTCCTAGTAAAGGTCTAATGTTTAAAAAAACTGACAGGAAATGCATTGAGGCTTATACCGACTCTGACTGGACAGGATCAGGGACTGATAGAAAATCTACCTCAAGGTACGGTAGCTTTGTGTGGGGTAACCTGATTACTTGGAGAAGTAAGAAGCAAAGTATAGTTGCTAAAAGTAGTGCAGAGGCTGAATACAGAGCTATGAGTTTGGGAATTTGTGAAGAAATCTGGTTGAAGAAAGTACTGTCTGATCTTCATCAAGATGGTGTCTTACCTATGAAACTCTATTGTGATAATAAAGCTGCTATAAGCATCGGCAATAATCCAATACAACATAATCGAACGAAACATGTAGAGATTAACACACTTTATAAAAGAGAAACAGGACAATGGCAGTATCTATATTCCATATATTCCATCAAATCAACAAGTTGCAGATGTTCGCACTAAAGGGTTTCTAATGCAAAATTTTGACTCTTGCGTTAGCAAATTGGGTCTGATTAATATCTACACCCCAACTTAAGGGGGAGTGTTGGAAATAAGGGACTTAGTTGATTGTTTATAGTCCCAGGGTATTATAGTTATTTACTTTATCCTATTTTTCTTTCCTTTTTTTGTATTTAGGCTTGTTGGACCCTATAAATAAGAATTCTCTTGTATCTCTCGCATTATGTAAAAAATTAATAAAATGGAAACTCTATCATGGTTTTTTCTCCCTGTCCTAGGATTTTCCATATAAACCTTGTGTCTCCCCTTTCTCTCTTTTAACAGAACACAAAATAATTCCAGTAAATATATATATAGGTAGGTAAATGAAAAGCAAAACAGCTTATTTCGATTACCCATTATATTCAACTAATTCGAGTTTTATTTTTAAATAAAAATAATGTTATACATGGCATACTTCAGAGACAATGTCCTAAAACTCAGAATAATTAGGCATAGCAGAAGTTAAATATTGTTGCAATTTAAGAATCTAAAATAGGGAAGGAAATCATTTTCGTATGCATGCAGCACAAAACTCCTTGTAATTGAAGAGAATACCTTAATAAGTATGCGAACTTTATAATCATGGAGTTTAAATCCTCTAAGGGCTAAAGACACTAAACGAGGGCACTTTTGAACTAGATCAACACATGTTGGTGATTTCAAGCTGTCATCTCTGCCTGTCATTTTCAAAATAGCGATGAATAAGCAGATGACTAGAAAGACTGAAAAAAGGATATAAAATGAGATAGATATTAAACCTGTTTTTGAGGATTCAAAGAACAAGCGCTCTATCAATTGACAGTTTTCAATCACAGACATCAACGTCTGTCTCAACTCCACATGACTGTGCAATGAAGGGTGTGGATTATTAACTACGATAGATAAATAGTAGTAACCCGAAAGTGCCGGCAAGAAAAGAAGCAGAGAATGAATTTAATTTTCAGAGAGAGTATATGAATTTAATTTTCAGAGAGAGTATTTCCTTCTAAATCTGTTAACAATTCATTCTTTAACTGATTATTAAATCTTAAAGAAGAAGAAGAAAATACTATCATCCAGTTAAAAGCACCATACAATGAGATAAAGTCATGAACCCATCCGGGAAACATGATTTCTAAATTTGTTTATTAAGAAAACAGAACGAGTTCATTGGAGAGACAGAAAAATAATAATAAATTTACGGTTGAAAAATGACAAGAACAGGTATAGTGAATCAGTGATATCAAAAGAATATGAAAAGGTGAGACGTTGGGACAAGAGTTGAAGAAATCTACAGAAGATTGAATTGAATTGGAATCAAAGTTCACTAGTATCAACATTTTTAAACAAAAATACTATCTTCCAGCTTAAACTATTAGAAAACCACAAAAGCAGTCAACTAAAGAAACTTACAGGCCCACGATTTCCAGATCAAGGAGAGACGGGCAAGCAGATAATGCAGCACGAAGTGATGGACTATCCATTCTTTCAATGTTGTAAAGATGCAGCGTTTTTAAGAGCATCCTATAAAATTTAACAGTTCAGAAACAGAACTTCTTTTTCACAACGAGCACATTTCTAAACTTCAAAAGTAAGCCCATACCCAGGAGTACTGGCCCCACCCAAAGGGCTTAAGCAGGATCTTGTGAGAACTGATGACTCTTTCCCTTGTCTGGATCTTTTGTCATTCCATGAAAAGTTAGTAACATTGTAAACCAACGGTTGGCAAGATCCTGGGGATGCAGTTGGGCCAGGAACTATGCCAAGCTTAAGAGATCTGAAATTATTGAGGGGGGCGCAGATTAGCCAAGTCAATCAAAGCTTAGAAAAATATAAATAATGCAATTCAAAGTGTTTCCTACCAGAGGGTAAAAAGAATTACAGTTGGAATTGATTATCAATGAACCTAATTCACATGCCTTTGCAGGCATCAAGAACAGACGTGGTTGATAAATTAAGCAAACTACATTATATATGTTAAAAAAAAAAAAATTATAAAATCAATCCTATGGGTGAGAAGATTCAAACTTCATGTCCATTCAAGAAATGAAAAGAACAGAATTTGGATAATGTCAGACCACAGAGGGGAATAATTTAGCTTCCCCAGACACTAATATTATGACAGACATGGTGTGTGACCCAAGATTAGGAAAGGACAAAATTCCTCATCTCGGCTTAGACACTCAGCTGAATCATCAATACTTGGGTAGTGATAAGTCAAAATGTCTAACGCAAAATGAATAACTATATTGGCCGAAAGCACAATTCAAAGACCACATCAGTAATAAGCTTAATCAAGTATGCATCCTTCTGTTTCAGATCCTCAATGTATAAATTACCGCATTTAAATTTAGATTATGGAAATTTGATGCTGAACTTTTAGCAGAAAATATCTTACTGAAGGGAGTTTCCAGCTCGAAGAATCATCGTAGAAACCACTGCATTATTAACTCTTGGAGAAACTGTTGTTAAGTCAATGTTGGCGTAGCAGGAAGGATCCATTGCACACTTGTGAAACATTGAACAGGTAGCTGTTGCATAGCAAAGGCTCTGTGCGTCAAGCATGGAAAAAACCTGAAAATCCACAGTTCGTTATCATGCACTCCAGCAGAACCCATCATTTTTTAATCAACCATTATGGATGTTGGAACACAACATGGAACAAACCATAAATAACAGGATGATGAGTCGAGGAGGTGGAACCTGGTAACGATGATTTCCGATCTCAAAATGAACAAAATCATAAGCATGACCATACACTATCCTTAACTCCAAAATACCTTCGATGTCTCAACCAAACCACTCGATTACATCATACACAAATATGAACTAAAATACGCATACTTTCTCAATCCTATTGCGAATGAACAAATACAACCAGGGCTGGGAAAATTCTATTCTCATACATCACCAAACTAACATCTCAATCTCAAAAACATTCCTGACTGCAAGCTTGCTCCGAATTAGCTCAAATTTCAACAGAAAACACTAATTTCATCACATTTAACATTCGACACAACAGAACCAAACAAACAAAAATCATATATTGAAAGACACCAAATCCAATATTCAATAACAGAACCACACATTTCCAAAATCGATAAATCCAATGCAATTCGCACCAAACGATTCCGAAGCCGCAACACAATTCAAACGATTTAAAAAATCTCGGGGGAAAAAAACAAAATACGAACATACTTTGATGGTGAGGTCAGGAGGAAGAGCCCAAACGACGGAGTTATGCTTGGTAGCTCGTTTCCGAGCAGAACGTTTGCCAGCCTCGAGCAAGAAGGTGCCCATTTTAAGGGCGCGATCGATGAGACGAGTCTGATCCAAGTCAGAAGGCAAAGAGTCAAGAAGCCTCTCGAATGAAAAGTCGATACAGATGGAAGAAGAGTCGGAAAAGCCTAAAAAGGCCTCGAGAAGAAGGTCCATCTGAGAGAAGGTCGGTATTCTAGGGTTTTGAGATGGACATGGCCGCTTCGCCATGGATGAAGGAGCCGAGGTTTGGACTTGAAAGAGAGCATCCATAGCATCAACGGGTGGACACGAGAGAGAGCAGAGAGAGAAGAGAAGGAGGAGGAGGAGGAATACGGACGAGCCTGTGAGTGCCACGTGTCCCTCTGAGGTTGGGAATTAGGGTTGAGAAAGTAGGTGGCATGGAAGAAATGTGATAATTTGGGTGAGATCATCAAAAGACCGGCTTCTCACTTCTGGGCCTTTTTTTTTTTTTTGGGAAATCAAGAAAATTAATGAATATTTTAAAAATTAAATTCTTAAATATTTGGAACATGACGTCACTTTACATTTTTTTTGTTGTTTCGAAAGTACAAAATAGTTATAGTTCTGAGGTAATTAGATTTGGCGCCCACACTCTGCCACGTGGGTTCTAGTTGATGCGCAGTTCTTAATCATTTATTAATTACTTCAAATGTCATTTCAAACTATCTTTAAATAAATCATACGAAAAATACGTTTCCTTTTGTCCCCAAGTTTTTCGAGTCTCGTATTTCTTTAGTTCTTAAGTTTCAAAATATATTTAATGTGTAATATTTTAATTTTTGTTTGATTTTATCTCCATATTTTAAAATTTATATTTTAATTAAATATTCACTTATTATTTTTGTATCAATATCTATTAATTAATTGAAATGAATTAAAAAATTATTATTAATTAACTTTCACCATGTTTATTACTAATAAAAATAAATTTAAAATATCTACTTCATAACTAGTTTTAAAACAATATTGATAACAATAACGATAAAGATAAGTGGGTATTTAATAAAAAATTAAGGTTAAAAATGTAAATCTTAAAATTTAATAATCAAATTATTAAAAAAATAAAAATCTTAATTGTAAAATTATAACCTTTTGAAACATAAAACTCAAATTGAAATCTAGATCTAAAGCTTAGGAATAAAAAATATAATTTTCTCTAAATAATATTTTGGCCTATAATTTTGACTTTTATTCATTTTAGTTTATATATGTTCGGGAGATATTCATTTTAGTCTATTTGCCTTCAAATTTTTTTTTTTAAATTTTGATTCCTTTTTTTTCATCCATCCTTAAAATTTAACCATTTTTAATAGATATTTATGGGTACATTTAAAATTTTTAGAGGTTGTTTGTTTTATGATGATCTTAGATTATCCACTCATCGGCATCTAGATTATTTGTTTGTATTGTAGTAATTTTAAAATAGTCACGCATTTAAAGATATCTAGCATCCTAAACTCTCTCCATTTTAGGCATCTCCATTTGAAACAATGAATTTTCAAGATTTCCTAATCCGTAAAATTACAATCATTACCCTTATTCTTAATTAGTATATAATTATTGTTGGGAATGCGACCGAAATCCCACATTTTTTAGATAAGAGGATCATGGGTATATAAGTGAGAATGATTATATCATGCCTTTTAGGGTGAAATAAAAAACAAAGTCATCAGGTTTATGTCAAAAGTGGACAATATCATACAATTGTGGAGATAGTTCGAGGGTCGTTGTCCCTATCAATTAGCCATCACATTATTTTCTTCCTCTTACCATTTTTTAATCAGGTTTCATCGGTAGAGGACTCACGCAAAATTCTAGTGAATTTTGTGCAATGTAATTTTACGTTCATTTTCTTACTTTTTCTCCATTATGTGTTCCTTTTCTTACCTTTTCTCCCTTTTGCATGCCCTTTCTTACTTTCTTCTTAATTTTTCCTATCCTTTCACATTTTTGTTATTGGCATTGTCTACTTAATTTTGATCATTTTTTTTCATATGAGATTTATGTTGAGACTTTACTTTGAAATTGGAGGCCTCGATGTCTCTCATTTATTATAGAGTGCGCTTTAAATTGAGTTTTTTATTTTCTTTTTATTGTCTTTGTTGAGACTACCATAATTAAGGATTAAATTACGTATGTGGGTGCTTTTTCAGGAAAAAAAATATTGGTTGTGTTGTTTTGTTGAGTCCATAACAAAGTTTAGAGTTCTTTATTTTTTTTTATTTTTATCTTTTGTTAAAAGATTATATTTTTTTTCTGTTCAAATTTGTTTCAAAATATAAAAAATCTACCATTTTTTTTTTTTACATAAAGTCCAATGATAGAACGAAAAAAGAAGATTTGATTTTTTTTTTCTTTTTATGAAAAGATCGAATTTTTTATTCAAGTCTGTTTCAAGATATATAAAAATTTACAATTGTTTTGACATGAAGTACAATGATGGAATGAAGATAGAAATTTTGTATTTTTTTTTTATTATTAAAAGATTAGATTTTACATTCATGCTTGTTTCAATTTAGATTAGGTATTGTTTTTATTTCTTCAAATTAGATTGTATATTTTCATTTTCTTCAAATCATATTTTCAACTGGTCTTTGTTTGAAGAACTATAAAAATAAAAATGTTTCAAACTTTATTACTTTTCTTGTCTGTATGTGGACAACTGATATGAAGAAACATTCTTTTATAAAATGAATAAGGACAAATTTTTATATCATTTTATTTTGGTTGTATCATAGTTTTTTTTTTATCTATTTTTTAAAAAATATGTTCAAATTCAAATCAATATTTATTTTATAAAATAAAACATTAAGTTAATAAAGATTAATTTTTGGAAAAGAACAACATATACAAAATAAATTTAAAATAATAAAAAAAAACAAATAGGTCATATAATTTTGAATTATATTAAATCAATGAGAGAATTACACTCAATAGTCGTATGAGCATTATTCGAAGACTATCTAAATTTAAGACATTTCCATATATAATTCCTGCAAGATAAACATTATTATCAACAATTCCTAGATATCCATAAAACATATTCATATGAAACAAAAATGACTTACCCCTATATTTGCAATCCCGGCCATCTAAAGATTTTAATAACCTACATTCATTGATATGTTAAAATTTTAATAGAACAATGAAATAAAAAAAAATGAATAAATAAGTGGATCAGAATGGTTGCCTTCTAATAATACATGGAAAGAAATGACATTTTGAAAGTATGGTAATAATAAAGTACATAAATTATATCGAAGATCTTAAAAGTAAATAGACTAAAATGAATCAAATTTTAAAACACGCAATAAAAAATAGTATTAAATCTAGAGTTAAATATATTCTTAACCCCAAATATTTATGTAATTACTTTTTTTCCTTAAAAATCTTATTTGATTATTCCCAGTAAATTTAAAATATTTTCAATTAAACAATTTCCTAAAAAGATACTTCTTTTAAAACACTTTTTTTAAAACGTGTTTTATTATAATAAAAAAAAAAACGTTTTCATCATCATGGTTATTTGGAAGACTGTAATATAATTAAAATTAGTAATTAGATCGGTGTTACATTAAGTGAAGAATCGAGGGCGGAATTAAAACATAATCGTGAAACGTGAAAACGATGAAAATGAGAATTAGGTTGAAAACTATAGGAACATAATGAATTTAGTATTATAAATTGAGTCTCAATCCAAACATGAGTTTTAGATTGCATTACATTACAATCTCATTTTATTATGGGTCCCAAACAACCTCGTATTGGTAAGTAATACACGTGATATGCCAAAATTTTGGAATTCATAAAAAAAAAAAATTGTTTTCAAAACTTTATTACTATTTAAAAAATTGAATACCCACACGAGTGGAAATAAATTGATCCAAAAGATAAATGAAGAGGTCCTTCGCTGCAAATGAATACACGGGATCAAATTGCACACATAAATATATGGTGATTATATCTAGTTTGAAGTTGCTCGATCCGCTCACGTGGTGATTCCTTCAATGTCCCTCCAATTTGATTGCTAATGTTACTAGCATGGAAAAAATAAAAGAAAAAAAAAAAAAAAGATCATCGCCATCGTATTTCTACAAGAGGGACTCTTTATTATTATTATTATTTAAGTGAATAGATACATATACACACGCACACACATACATAATAATGAGGTTGGCTAAACTAAACATTTCATGTACTAACTTAAAATATATATTGTGTGACGAGATTTTGAAGAAACTTAAATGCGGAATTTGAACTTTGTGTTTATATTAATTTCAATATAGAGTGAAATTTCTAATATTGGATCATTTGATGTTTTCTCTCAAACGATAAATTTTAACCGTTAAGTCTATTGATTTTCTGGGATAGTTGGCCTTTGTGCTTTATGATCTTGTTGGGGGATTGACCTTTGAGCTTAATGATCTTCTTAGATGATCGACATTTGGGCTTGATGATTTTTTGAATGATCAACCTTTGGGCTTAATGATATTCTTATTGGGTTTTGTGTTCTAAAATCGTGGTTTGTAACTAAATAAACAAATTACTGATTATTAATCAAATAATTTGTTATTGTGCCTTAAATTTGCATAACTATAGCCAATAAAGGAACATTTAAGGTTATTGGTATGAAACTTGAATAATATATAGTTGACATATAGTGGATTACGTTTAAAATAACAACCTAAATGGTTTATTGTAGATGGATAAGGCTAGACATCTTATCTTAGTGACACTATGAATATATACGACCTACTTTATAACTGTTACAAATGATGTAATCCAAATCGTTCATGTGGAGACATGTGAGCGGGGGTGTACTATACAAAGAGTTTATATAAGATTGGATTGCAAAATAATTAGTCTCTCTTTGTAACTCAGATGATTGAAAAGATTAATTGATATGAAAAAACCCTATGATTTTAAAATTAGGAACACAATTATTGAACCCTAATATCAATTTCTAAAGGGTTTTCATATCATTTGGTATACGAGTCTAGGCTCTAGATTCGGTTTATGTTTTTTTTTCCCTTTAATTTCATTATTGTTTTCTTCGTTTTTCCCAACTAAATCAAAACTAAAATAGAAATCAAGAAATCAATTAAACTAACACTCTAAAGCCCTTTTTTTTTCTTTGTTTTCAGAAGAACGACCCGACATGAACAAAATCGTTAAAATTTTAAAATCAAACAAATAAAGAAAATACCCACAGGATATATCTGATAGAGAACGTCTAGTCTCTGATATCAAATGATACAAAATCCCTAGCGAATTGAAATTAGGAACCCTCCTAGTCTTGGGATGAAAACTCCTAATTCTCAATCACTAAAATCCCCAAATTAACTCAATTTCAACCCTAAAGATTGGATTAGACATGGATTGCATTAAGATCAAAGATCTTGGATTAGACACGGATTGCATTAAGATCAAAGATCAAAGATCTAAAATTCAAACACTCCATAAATAGGATGATCAATCCTACTTGAATGTTCTTGACACGCAACTCAACACATGAATTGAAAAAATTCAAAAAAATCTTAGGCTAAACTTGAAAGAAGAAGCTCAAAGACTAAATTCAATTCAACGTAAAACTTTGACTCCTCAAAACAACCTAAAGGCTAGGCTCAAATAGTCTCCCATAAAAAACTCTAATGCATCATAATAAAAAGACAAAATGACCCCTACTTGAATGCCATTAAAAATTATCAAATTGCAAAATACTAAAATTACATCATTACTAAATAAAATTTAGTTACTAATTTGATATATGAGTTATTCATATAATTAATATTTCATAGAATGATCGTATAACTCGGTCTTAATTTTGAGTGAGTTATGAATTTCTGTCTATGAACGCTCTTCATTTGATTTGTATGAGTGAGAGTGACCTTGTTGACTGAATAAGTTTGCCATTTATGGGACTTCATCAAATATGGAGCTGGGAATGTAATTTCACAAGATGGAATTCATTCCTTCCCGTATTGAGAAAATAGCCGAGTAATTCTCTTAAGTGCTCTGGGACTTGAACAAAGGGACCTCACCCTCTCGTTGGTCCAATAGAGACTTAGTTTATGGTTGAATCATAAACAAATTGTTATTTAGAGTATCAGTAATACTTAAGTATACATAACTACTTACAGGGATAAAACAGACATTTGACCTAATTATAAATAACAATTTGTGAAAGATCGACTTACGAGTAATAATTATATCCATGTATGCAACATGTCCTACAATGCATAAGAGTGTAACTACGAGTCTAATTACGCGATTTGTTCCATAGTCAATCAATGTTGATTAATTAATTAATCTCGAATTATCAAGACTTATAAATTGTAGGTCCATTAGATCCTTTCATAGCTCACAATAAATTAACAAGGACCAAAAGTTTTTTAAAGAATAATTTGAAATGTTCAAATTAATTTAGGGAAACTTATGTTAATTGTATATGACGAAATTAATACAATGTATATAGATATATTATAATGTATAGTTAATTTTAAATAAGATTCAAAATTAAACTATATAATATGAAAGATTTGATGTATTTGAATGTGATTCAAATATTAAATTAATATAAGTAAGACTCGTAATAAAACTATATGTTATAAATTAATGGGAATAAGATTTATATTAAAATTGAAGGTTAAAAGAGAAATATATATTTGAATATGATTCAAATATTAATCAAATATAATATATATAATTAAATTAAATTAATTATTTAATATGAATTAAATAAACATCTCATCCAATAAAGGGAAGTGGTAAGTGGAGGGAGTTGATCTACAATTTTCACGATTAAAGTTCCCTCCCTTTTTCTCTCGAGAAACATATTACATTACTGCAAGTTGTTCTCTCTCGAATTTTTTCACTGAGAAAAAGTTCTCAGAAAAAAGATGATCTCCCAAATCCATTTTCTCTTCTAAAAAGCACTCCCACAAGTGGGTTATTGCCGAGAGTCATAGTCGAGAAAGGCTTTTTGGATACGTTTCGAGAAGAGACCAAGTTGATATATTGGAGGGATTTGCTGTGAAGAAAAGAAATCTACAAAGGTTTTTTTTTTTTTTTCCTTCCTTTAATTCATGCTTACCTTAGAGAATTTTACAACATATGATGTGATAATAGTTCTATTTTTCTTTTCATTATGTTTTCATCTAAGTTTAAATATTATTAAAAAAAAACAAAAACAAAAAGCGATAAAATGCTTCTACTGAGCATTTGATCCCTTCACTTCTTGGACCATCCTCTGACTTGTTGATCAATTTAAATTGATTTTTACTTTTTGATCAGCTTGGATCATCTTTTGGCTTTGTTGATCAACTTGAATTAACCTTTGGCTTGTTGATATGTTTGGATCATCCTTTGGCTTTGTTAATCAACTTGAATTAGCCTATGGTTTGTTGATATGCTTGGATCAACCTCTGGCTTATTGATATTCTTGGATCAGCCTCTGTCTTGTTGATTGACTTGAATCAGTATTTGGCTTGTTGATCGATTTGTGAATTTTTTCTTGAGTTTGAAGAGATTGAGTATTTAGCTTGTAGGTTGTGAAGATACGATCAATTTGTTGAAGTCTTTTAATCTTTGAAGCTTCTTATAGTTTCAATCTTCAGTACATCATAACTTGAGTGCTTCAATCTTCATAACTTGAGAAGCTCTAGTTTTAAGCACTTGAGAGTTTGAGAGCTTTGATCTTCAAAACTTGTGAGTTTCAATCTTTGGATCTTAAGAACTTCAAAGCTTGGAGTTATATTTTACCGATCTTCAAAATTTGAAAACTTGAAAGGAGTTATATTCTTCAAATTTTTAGAGTTTCCATTTTTAGAATTTCAAATATTGAGAGAAAGCTTTTTTTTTTTTCTTTTTTTTTTCTTTTTTTTCGGTCTCCCCCAAAATAAAGGGTAAGACCTCTTTATGGAAGTTTCCCATAACCCTTATATGAGTTTGGGCTCAGCTACATTTAGCCCAAATATTAGGCTTAGGTCCAATCTTTTATTTTATCCAAACTTTTACCATGGATTTAAATT
The DNA here is from genome assembly GCF_009727055.1 of Benincasa hispida. Lineage (NCBI taxonomy): Eukaryota > Viridiplantae > Streptophyta > Magnoliopsida > Cucurbitales > Cucurbitaceae > Benincasa > Benincasa hispida. The sequence continues at coordinate 25,395,041 of NC_052357.1, forward strand.
AGATTGGGTCCTAACGACTTTAATTATTCGGCCTGATCTCATTCATAATTTTCACAATAAGCTATGACATTAATTGTTATGATGCGACAACTTGTAATTGGCTGGAATTTTTCAATCAACAACTATTTTCTCTAATTACTTAATTTTATAATAAATGTTTACTAATTAAAAATAATAAAAATTTAAATTTTGTCATAAAAATTAAGTCATAAACATTTTAATTACATGTCTTTTCAAACTAGTATGAAATAAAAGTCCCCAAGGTGGAGTGAAGTAATTTAACTCGTACTAGAATAAAATTGTATGACAAAATTTAAAATTAAGAAAAAAAATCAAAATTTTTCCTTGTGGAATTTTAAAAAAGAAAAATGGTTTATATACATTTTTTTTAGTTAAAAAAAGAAAAAGGAAAAAGGAAAACAGAGAGATAGGAAAAAATGGGGAAATAATTGAAAAAAGAAAAAAGAAAAAAGAAAAAAGAGAGAGAATATGGAATATCACAATCAGCGATTCAGCATCATGTGCCTATGCTTTTCAACATTAAAACAAATCCCGGTCCGCTTGGCGCTTACGTGTATATTCCCCTCATAATTATTCCAATTCCACTTTCATTTTTAATTTCCCCCATATTGTAAATGTGTTTTAATTTAAAACTCACTTTAGTCTATAAATTTCGATTTCGAGTGATTTAGTTCTCATACTTTCGACTTTGTAAAAAATTAGTTCTTAGACTTTATAACAATTTAATCCTTATATTTTTAAATTTGTAAAATTTAATCAAATTTGTTATATGTCAATTTTTATTATTTTATAATGTAGACTTTGTATTTTATAAAAATATTGAGTTTCTAATTTATTTATTTGTGCAAGAAATCTCATTAAATCTTAACACTAATTTTTAAAATAAGGATTGGATTATTACAAATTTCAAAGTATAAGGACTAAATTGTTATATAGTAAAGTTTAATTGCTAAATTGTTACAAACTTGAAAGTTAGGGGACTAAATCGTTACAATCCAGAGTTTAGGGATTAAATTATTCCTCTTATAGAAGTTTAGGGACTAAAAGTGAACTTTAACCTAAATTAAACTTTGAAGTTTGAATTTTTAACCTAAATTATACTTTTAAAATGTTACAAAAGCTATTTTGAACGGTTGTCAAATATTTTAATTTTTTTAAATGACTTATTTTCAAAGTTAAAACAAATACACCCAAGAAAACCTTATTAATAAGTTCTTGAAATTTCAAGTTCTATGTTTGATACGTATCTAAGAAATTTGAATTTTTTTAAAACTAATTGATCTATTAAGTTTAATTTTGAACTTTATGTTTGTTGGAACCTATGAAACACAGATACTTCATATGAGTCAAAAAATCCGAATCAGACACATATCGGATACCGATACTTCAAGATACTTCCCAGATATGTATCTGACACGCGATTTGATATATCTATTTCTACGCATACCTTACAAAGACAAGCAACTCATTTAATCTTTCTCAATCTAAAATTAGGCAACATATTTAAAAAGCTCACTATTCGAGTCCAAAACTAAAAGGAAAAAAATAAATAAAAGACCAAACCCTAGATTCATCTAATCTTCGTCTTCAATTTGAGTCCCCACAAAGTCCACCAAAATATAAACCATTTGGATATTTTCAACAATTCAATGAAGAAGTTCTTTGTTTATCTTCATATTTCTCCCTCTAATCTTCTTCTTTGTAATATGAGTCACTTTTCTTTGCATTTTATTAACTATTGTACTTCAACATCTTAGATGTTGTTTTTTTTTTTTTTTTTTTTTTTTTTTTTTTTTTATTTTGTGCTATTGTTATTAACTTGTATGCTAAATTTATCTATATCCTACATTTTTTTAAGAAAAAAGTATCTTCAACATATCAGTATCCCCGTTTTTTTAGAAATATATATATAAAAAAATATATAAAAAATGACATATCATTAAACGTATATGTATCTTAGATTTTCAGAAATGGATGAATCATCGTATCCGATCATATTCGTATCGTGTAATCGTATCCGTGTCTGTGCTTCATAGGTTGGAACCTTAAACTTTCAAATTTGTGTTTAGTAGATTTGTGAATTAAAAAAATGGAAGTTCAACGGCTAAAGTCTCATTTGGTAACCATTGTTTTTTAATTAAAATCTTATTTCATCTCTTTTTCATACAATTGTTTGTAGATTTCCTAAGTAAAATGGTTGAAGATGTAGTCAAATTCCAAAATAAATAAATAATAATAACAGAAAATTATAATTTTTTAATTTAAAAATCTGGCTTTACCTTTTAAAATATTAGTAAAAATTAGATAACAAAACAAAAATTTTAAAGATAGAAGAGATGTTTATAAACGTACTTTTCAAAAACTACAAATTAAGGTCTCGTTTGTTAGACATATTTAAATAATAATATGTTTAATTAAAGTATGAGCTATGTATGTGGATTAATAATTTATCACATTGGGTTATTTTATTAGATTGGATCCTATTATGTGATCTAATTAATTAAGACCCTAGATTCCTAATTGAGTATGGACTTAATGGGTTGAAGCTAATTAGGGTTTAATGGGAACCCTAATTGAATTAGTATATAAAGAGACCTTAGGCTATGGTTCTCGATATACCAAGACAATAAACACTCAGTATTTCTTTTGGTTGAGGAAGACCATAATCATCCATCATCATCTTGAAGTTATCATCAATTTTGCAATGGAATCCGGTATGTCATTCTTGACAATTTGACATGAATGATCCTAGGGTTTATCTATTCAATATAAATATAAAGAATTTATGCTAACAAGTGGTATCAAAGCATGAATTTCATGTTGGATTGTTAGTTTATGCATTTTCCATTGGCATTGTTGATTAAATTTTGGTTTCGGTAAAGAATTTAAAGATTTTTTTAAAAAAATGGTTCGCTTACTATAGCAGCGTTATAAACTCATCGACGGTAGGATGGAAATCTTGATGATCATTTTTTTTCTTTGGCAATATGTGTTCTTGCAACCCGTATTCTTGTCTGTGGTATTTAGCATACCCATCACCGATTATGAATGATGTGCTAGTGGTGGATTAAAGTGAATTTTTTTTTGTTGATTATTTTGATTGAACATGTTTCTTAAAGTTTTTTTTTTAAGAAAAAAAAAACCTTAGTTCTATTATTGTCAAAATTAAGGATGTTCAGTTCAGCATTCTTGACAAAAGTCCACCAATGTGATGAAATCCACTAGAAAAAAGTTAAAGACTGATCAAAGGAGTTAGGTCTTTAGTTGCTGCAAGTTTTACCCATCAAGACTTTCGGTTAATGACTGACTGGAGTTTCCGTTAGGCGAAGGTATCGGTCAATTACCGATTAAAGTCTTGTCGGCGCTTCTTGGTTTTAATTATCAGTTTTTTTCCCTTTAATTCTTAATAGATGACTTTATGAGTTCGATTTTAAATTTGATTAATAATGGAAAAGTTAATGTTGTCACTGTTTTTTTTTTCTTTTTTTTTTTTTGAAACTCATATTCATCAATTAAGTATTAGCATAACTTTTCAGTTAAAAAAAAAAACTGATTGAATTTAGTGAATTTATTTTTTAATAGTTTGATAATATTGAATTTGTCAACTATTTGGATTAATTGTTGATTGAACTTCTTGCCTGCGTTTTTAAGTTTTATTGAT
>NC_052357.1:25399676-25427346 GCF_009727055.1 Benincasa hispida
AGACAAACATAAGAAAATTAGGTGCCAACAGATGCTCAGACGTCTTAGAACTAATACATACAGACATTTGTGGTCCATTCCCTATGGCCTCTTGGAATGGACAACAATATTTTATTACGTTTATAGACGACTATTCAAGATATGGGTACCTATATTTAATTCATGAGAAGTCTCAATCCTTGGACGTTTTCAAGTATTTCAAACTTCAACTTGGAAATAAAATTAAGACTGTCAAATCTAATCGTGGTGGTGAATATTACGGTAGATATGATGGATGAAGTGAACAATGTCTAGGGCCCTTTGCCAAATACCTAGAGGAATGTGGAATCGTCTCGCAATACACGATGATGGGAAAACCCAACATGAATGGTGTAGTAGAAAGGAGAAATAGAACACTTAAGGATATGGTAAGAAGTATGATTAGTCATTTTTCTCTACCAAAATCCCTTTGGGGTGAGGCACTAAAGACTGCAACATATATCTTTAATAGGGTACCTAGTAAAGCAATAGCCAAAACCCCTTATGAGTTATGGACAATAAAGAAGCCTAATATTAGGCATCTTCACATATGGGGAGTTGAGGCTTGGCCTTATAGGCCTAATGAAAGAAAATTGGACTCAAGAACTATTAGTTGCTATTTTGTTGGATATTATGAGCACTCTCGGGGTTTCAAGTTTTATGATCCCACTTTTAGATCATTGTTTGAGACAGGAAATGTTAGATTCTTTGAGGATGTTGAGGACATAAGGAAAGTTGTCTTTGAAGAGGAATTGGTTTCTTTTCTTCATGTGATTATAAATGATGTTCAGGCTCCAATTCCTGACTTCATTATTGAACCAATTATAGAACAAGACAACATTGAAGTCCCTGTTGTTGAACCTGAAGTTCAAACTCAACAACCTTAAGAAGTGCCACTAAGAAGATCTACTAGAGAAAGAAGAAGTGCAATTCCAGATGATTATATTGTGTTTCTTCAAGAACATCAGGATAATGTGGGCGTAATGGAAGATGATCTAATCAACTTCCAACAAGCTTTACAAAGTTTCAACTCTCAAAAGTGGATCAGTGTTATGGAAGAGGAAATAAAATCCATGAAAGACAATGATGTTTGGGAACTTGTCGAACTGCCATAAGGAGTGAAACCCATAGGTTGTAAATGGATATTTAAAACCAAAAGGGATTCACATGGCAATATTGAAAGATATAAGGCTCGTCTTGTTGCAAAGGGTTTTACTCAAAAGGAAGACATTGATTACAAAGAGACTTTCTCTCTGGTTTCATCGAAAAACTCTTTTAGGGTAACCATGGCACTAGTAGCTCACTTTGATTTAGAGCTACACCAGATGGATGTAAAAACTGTGTTTCTCAATGGGAACATTGATGAGACGATTTATATGGTGCAACAGAAAACTTTATGTCTGATATTCAAAGTCTATGGTGTGCAAATTAAAGAAATCCATCTATGGTCTCAAGCAAGCCTCTCGTCAATGGTATCACAAATTCCATGAAGTGATAACCTCGTTTGGTTTTGAGGTGAACATTGTGGAAGATTGTGTATATCACAAGTTCAGTGGGAGTAAATCAATCTTTCTGGTGTTATATGTTGATGACATACTCATAGCTAGTAATGAGTAGGTTTATTGTATGACACCAAGAGATTTCTCAAAATAAATTTTGAGATGAAGGATCTTGGTGATGTTTCTTTTGTATTAGGAATTGAAATACTGCGATATCGTTCTCAAGGTATTTTGAGATTGTCACAAAAGAACTACATTGAAAAGATCTCGAGTAGATTTGGCATGAAAGACCGTGTGCCGGGAGATACCCTGATCGCTAAAGGTGATAAATTTCATTTAGGTCAATGCCCCAAGACCACACTCGAGACTAAGAAGATGCATAAGGTTCCCTATGCATCGGCCATTGGAAGTCTAATGTATGCTCAAGTATGTACGCGTCTATATATTGAGTTTATAGTTGAAGTGTTAGGCAGATATTTGAGTAACCCGGGGATGGATCATTGGAAAGCAGCCAAACGGATTATGAGTTATTTATAGAGAACAAAAGATTATATGCTCATTTATCAAAGATCAGAAGTTTTGGAGATCATTGGGTATTCTGATTCTGATTATGCTGGATGACTAGATACTTTGCGATCCATTTCAGCCTATATCTTCATGTTGGCTGGAGGAGTTGTATCCTGGAAAAGTGTTAAATAAACACTTATGGCTTCTTCTACCATGGCTGTGAAGTTTATAGCAGGCATCCAATCATGGAATATGGTTGCGAAATTTTGTCACTGGGCTGTGGATAGTGGTTGGGATAGAAAGACCACTAAAATTATTTTGTGACCATAAGTCGGCTGTGATATATTCCAACAACAACAGAAGCAATACGAAATCAGTTTAATTCGATGCAAAGCAAAGAACCTTACCAGGGCTTCGCATGCCGCGAATCCTCTTGAAAGAGAGGGGTGCCTTCGGGAACGCGGACACAGGTGGTGCATGGCTGTCGTCAGTAGACGTGAAGTTTCTGGTTGTTAAAAAAAGAGTTCAGAATGGTCAAATTTCGATAGAACACATAGGAACAAACTCTATGGTGGCAGATCCATTGACTAAAGGTTTATCACTTAAAGTTTTTCATGAGCATGTTGCTCACATGGGTGTTAGTCACTTTTCTGATTCCATGGTTTAGTGGGAGTTTGTTATTGAGGATGTTCTTTGACTTTATTTTGTTTATTTTCTATATAGAATAAAGTTGATGGTTTGTGTTTTATTATTTGAACTTGTTTATCATGCATGCAGTTTAGCAGAAAGTTTTTTTTAGAATAATCTCATTAAGGAATTTGGACCAGTTGGAAACAGTCATGATCCAGATCACTTAGCATGTAGTTTCCATGGTATCCATCCATACTTGATCTATGTCATTGAATTATTAGAATTGGTGATCAAGGAAGGTTTAGTTATAAGGGTAGTGACGAAAGCCGCCTTGATTCTACGCTAATACAGGAGATGGACCAGATTGAACTAAAGGGGAATTCTATTATTGAAATAACCTGTTTATGCGCGCTTAAGGTTTATGTGATTTAATTATATTAGGTACATAGACGTAGCCCAAGTGGGAGATTGTTAGACATATTTAAATAGTAATATGTTTAATTAAAGTATGGGTTATGTATGTGGATTAATAATTTATCCATTATTTTATTAGATTGAGCCCTATTATGTGATCTAATTAATTAAGGCCATAGTGGTAGAAGCCAAAATAGGGTTTAATGGAACCCTAATTGAACTAGTATATAAAGAGAGTTACTATGGTCCTCGATATACCAAAACAATAAGTACTCAATATTTCTTGAATCCCATCTAGAAAGAGATCCCACTAAGGGCATTTGGAGTTTTGGTTGAGGAAGACCATAATCATCCATTATCATCTTGAAGCTATCATCAATTTTGAAATGGAATCGGTATGTTATTCTTGACAATTTGATATGAATGATTCTAGGGTTTATCTATTCAATATACATATAAAGAATTTATACTAACATCGTTTAGTAATCATTTTATTTTTTGTTATTGTTTTTTAAAATTAAGCTTATGGACACTATTTTCATCTATAAATTTATTCATTTATTATTTACTTTTCACTAATGTTTTAAAAAACAAAGCCAAATTTTGAGAATTAAAAAAAAGTAACTTTCAAAAAGTTGTTTTTATTTTTAAAATTTGCTTAAGAATTCAACTATTGTATTTAAGAAATATACAAATAATTATAAAAAAAATGTGAATTAAATAAGCTTAATTTTTAAAAACAAAAATAAAAAATCAAATAGTTACTCAATGAAACTTAAATAGTTATCAACGAAATCCAAAATTTATAATTTTGAAAGTTAAAAAGAAACCAAATTTGAATTGGTCATAAAGTTATTGAAAAAAAATTAGTATTTATTCTCTCTCTCTCTCTTTTTTATAACTTGTATCAACGGTCACTCAAAGTTTTCATTCCATATTCCCATGCAATCCTGACTCATTTTGATTTTATTCAACCTTTTGATTCAACATTTTTCAATTATATCCTTTCTGTCAGTGAATATCAAAATTGTTAGATCATAAAGTGATTTGACATGGCACTCATGGTGTTTGGTTTGATTGTGAAAAATAAAAAAATAAAAAAAAGACGATTTTATTTAAACATTTTTTTTTATAACAACTGTAAAATAAAAACACTCCATGTGTTTGGCGTTAATGGGAAAAATGGGTGGTTTTAGAAGTTAATTAAGAAAAAGGAGTGGTTTTCAAACGGTTTAGAAAAAAGGGGTGAAATTATGTATTTATTGGAATGCGTCTATTGAACAGACGCATTCGACAATTTTTTAATGATTTGTGAAATAGAATTGAATGTCTCTTTTGAAGAAGCATATTCATCAATTATTATTTTTTTTAAAAAAAAAATTCTATTCGATCGTGTCTTTTGAGCAAACGCTCAACAATTTTTAATTCATCCCTAAAATTAGCAATGAAATTTTTAATTAATCATTATAACATAAAATTTACAATAGGAAATTTAATTTTTTGTAAAATTAATCATCTTATTGGTCGTGTTTTTAATAGTTATAATAATGTTACTCGTTTTAAATTGATATACACAATAATCTTACTTTGATTAAAATTGAGGTTTCTTTGATTAATTTGATATACTCGATATTAATTTTAATAATGCTCGATTCTTTTTATAATTCCAAACCACTGTTATTGTATTATATATATATAAAATAATGTTCAATATTTATAAAGTTTATACTTTGTTCCAATTTTTTTTATATATATACATTTTTTTCAAAACGATTAGAGTTAATATTTATGAAATTTGTACTTGTTCCAAAAATAATCTTAAAACTTTTTAAAACTTCAGTAATACCTTTAAACCAACAAATATATATATCGAAGATAACTTCACCATTTTTTTTGTTTGAAATTGTTAGAAACTTATGTAAAAGCATGGATATTAACTTTCAACAGTTGCATCAACAATTTCCAAGGTTCTTTAGGACGTTGAAGGTATTTGAGGTGTAGACTAAAATTGCATTTTCTTACGTGAATTTGATTAAGTATAATGTTCTTTATTCATGATCAGAAGAAGATCCTTTATTACATCGAAATCGATCTTGTTGAGTCACATAGTGTCCACGATCACCATGACCTCTTACACTTGATGGTTGACCCTCCTCTGTAAAATGTATACCCTTGTCACGATGTCGGCATGTCATATACTGATCACGGGCATCTTGAGGAACTTGTGAAGTTTGCCTTTCTTCCATACTTAGCTTACTCAGAGTTGTTGGAAAAAATTCAATAGTTGAGAGGGATGGCATCATGGAACTAGTGTAAAATGATCGAGTGGAGTTATTGGATATTCATTCTGAATATTAGTTCAAATAGAAACATCCCGATGTCTTACTAGATCACCTTGTTCTTCAATTGGAACATCACCATCGAAATATTGCACTTGATATATCGAGAAGGGTCTATGCTAGGCCCTTGTAGTAGATAATGTCATATTTGGTAAACTGGACTGAAAAGGAATTGAAAAACATGTTGATGGCTTAAAAAATTATATTAGTATGCAATTAAGCAATAAAATTAAACAATCATAGTAAATAATAAACTCATACCAACAAGTGATTGGATGCTCATGCTTTCGTTATATATCGTCTGCTCATAGTGGAATACCATTCAATATATCCAGATTCAGTATCTACACTGTGGTTAATAAGAGATCCATTAACAACCAAAATTTTTTGATTTTCCCAAATTGAAACTTGAGGAGCCAAATATGCAATCCAGTCTCGCTCATGTTTGCCTCTTAGATCGTGTGAATGGAGTTGATAGGGTTGGAAAAATTCTCCACGGGGCCTCGCCCCGATTGGGACTGGGAATCCTCGGTTTGACCGGGGATGAGGTCAAACTGGAAAATTTTTTCAGGGTCTTGTCCGGGGACGGGGACGGTATCCCCGCCCTGATCTAACCCCAATTGGGTATATATTTATATTTTTAATATTTTATAATTATATAAATAACTTATTTATATGCATGTTTATAATGTATAGATTTATAGCGTCGTGGAGCCTAATATTAAATATCTAAATTCTAAATCTAAGCCCAAAGTCAACCTCAAATTTTAATCAAATTGTAAATAAAATTTCAATTAACAAAAAATGGGCAATCCCCGTAGGGAAACGGGGAATCCTTGCCCTTGTCCCCACCTTCAAATGGCGAGGACGGGGGCGAGGATGGAGGAGAATTTTCCCACGGGGCCGTAGACAGGGGACCCCCCCTCCCCCCCCAGTTCCAACCCCCGACCCTGTTGCCAACCTTAGGAGTCGAGCATCTGTATTGTAAGGTTGCGGAATTTGTTATAACATCCCAAATTGACGCATCACATGATCTGGATGATGCCACTCTACAACAAAAAAAAACATATGAGTGGACATCTGGACCTCGAGATAATATGGCGGCAATAGTTGGATAAGGCGATTGTATGGCTCCCAAATAATCTGCATACATATGTGTCAAAATATGAATGAACCAAAAGACTGAAATATTATTAATATATAATATATGAATGAATATAATATTACTTGGTTAGGCATAAGCGTATCCAAGATGTATCTATACTGCAGTAAAATATGTGTCGGTGCTATGATGACAGAAAAGTTGTCATTCTATCTACAACATCACAAGTTGTTAATATTTCATAATGGAGATAAAACATACCAAGTGTTATGAGCTGAGACTGAATTTCATGTTCTATCAATTAGTCCTAAAATTTTAAGTCTATATACTCACCATCCCGATCTGATCAAAGTATTTTAATCCTTTTACATAATTGGTTCTCAACCTCTGCCTCATATTTCTTGAACTTTTCAAGTGTTTCGGACTTATGATGCATTAGGTAAATATAGCCATATCTTGAATAATCATCTATAAAGCTGATGAAATATTCATACCCTCTTCGGGCTTTAACATTCATTGGATCATAGAGGTTTGAATGTACGAGCTCTAAGGGTTCTTTGGCTCTAAGACCTTTTTCCTATAAAATATATTTTGGTCATCTTACTCTCATGACAAGACTCACGTGGTGGTAGAGAGTTACCTTCTAACTGATTTTGGAAGTCTATTCTAACCAGTCTTCCAATCCTATTGAGATTAATGTGACCCAGTCTTAAGTGCCAAAGATAGGCATTAGGAGATGAAGGAACCTTTGCAGGTCTTTGAGTGGAAGTGTGAAGATCGATCCAAAATTTATTTTCATGGAATCAAAATTATAGAGTACAAATGTTATGCATAATCATCAATTTACAGGATACAACCCATGAAAGAATTAGGGCGAGAGAACTACCCCTTGAAGAACGATTTCTTCACATATTCTCTTCTCTGCAAAAACATGAACTTGAAATCCTTAATTTTTCCAAATGACCACTACCAAAATGGTTTCCTCTGCATTCTCTGGGATGATAATCCAGAAGTGTGTGGGCTCTGGCTTTTTGGTGAGGGAAAGAATTAAGAGATTTTTAGAGATTGGGTGAGATAATCATATACAACAGTTATCTAACAAAACTCAAGGGAGAAGAAGATGAATGAATCAACCAAACTGTTTTTTCCCCACTCTTGCACGTTGTAGAGAGAAAGAAAGAGGGGAGAGAGTTAGAGTTAACTCCCTCCCTAATTTTTTTTAAAAAAGTAAAATTAATTTTAATAAATTCTTTAATATATATTTATATGATAACCACTTTATCATATAATATATATTAAACTATATGTTATATCAAATATAACATATAACCTACAGTTTAATATTGTATCCAATACAATTTAAGCTATAGTTTAATTCTCTCAACAATGATATTTAATATAAATCTCATTTATATTAAATTTAATTATACGAATCCAATTTACATAATTAATATTTGAATTATATTCAAATATTTATTTCCTCTCATATAAACTTTATATTATAATGTATCAAATACATTATAGTAATTATATCATATATAATTAAATTAAAATAATTATGTCACTGAAAAGCATCTAAAAAGTGCTTTTATTACCTTCAAATTTAGAACTAATATTGCTAATTTTGTTTAGTTTAACGTAGTTTATTGAGTAATTCTAGGAAACTAAACATCGAGAGCAATTTGTGCGAAAATGATAAAAAAAACCAGGGACAAAACTCCAATTTCGAGTAATTATGGGTTGGCTATAAAATTAGGAAGAAACCGAGGCCAAACTCCAATTTCGAGTAATTACGGGTTGGCCATAAAATTAGGAAGAAACTGAGGCCCCAAGATCAAGAAAAGAGGCAAATTTGGAAGGCAATCAAAGGGAGCCGACATTGGAAGAATGTTGCAACGCTACTCCCTGACGTTGTAGACCTGAAACCAATTGAAAATAGGGCCACGTGGCAACGCTACGACTTCTACGCGCGGCTGGCATGACGTAGCTTACAACGCTACGATCATATTATAAATAACAGCGTTGAGCCACCAAGTCTGAGGAGGAGAAAAATAGAGAGCCGACTTTGATAAATTTTACCTAAATTCTAGTATGTACAAGAGCCGAAACAGAGCAATTCTGATCGTTTTTGGTTGAAGACTCGAGATTTTGATTGAGAGTATCTGAAAATGATTCAGGATTGATCGTGAGAAAAAGATTGATTGTGATCGTGAAGTTTTTTTGAAAAACAATCCGGTATTCGTGACAAGGGTCAAGAAGATCGTGATTGGGATTCAAACCTATTGAAAGGAGATCGTTCTTTTTCGTTAATTTATTTTTTGCCATAATGATTGTTTGTTTGTTGAATACTGTTATCAGAATTATGTGTGGCTAAACTCTTTTATTCTAGGGTGTTTGTAGATTTTAGGGATGTTACTTTGAATATTGAATTTACAATTGATTGATTTTGCATAGAATTCTAAATTGTTTGTGCTTAATGCGTTTGATTAACTGGCCACTAATTGAATGAATTTAAGTTAATTAGATGTCTCAAGAGAGAACTTAATTCGCTGGACCCAATAATTTAGATTGTTATTCGAAATTGCATGAGAGTAAATTTAGAATAATAAGGGGTGCGATTGAAGAGTCTTAATGCTGTAACTATTCAAGCGATAGAAGAAATTCGGGTCGATGGGTAGTTGTTAGAATGGTTTGAGCTCGAGAGAGGATTTCTTGTGCGTGACCGAATTTTTGTTATCCATAGTTATAGATAAAAATCATATTTTGGTTGTCTGGATAAAATTGATGAAGAATTGTGATAACTAAGTTAGGAAAATTTTGCTCATGCCGGTCTCCGAGGACGATACCCTATTTGGGATTTATTACTTCGATTGCGTGCACTTGCGTATATCGTCAAGTTTTTGGCACCGTTATTGAGGATTGGCATGAAATTTTTTTCCAAGCTTAATATTGCTATAGACTGAGTTGATCTTAATTTGACCATTTTTGTTTTTCTTAGTTGTTGCAAAATCCTATGTATGCGAAGATGTCAACAGGCTGAACTTATTCCTTGTGACCAGAACTTGAATGGACTTTGAATAGAGCAAGAAGGAATAGGAGAGTTTAGCTCAATGCCATGGGAGACCAAGTGGGAGCTGTTAGAACTATCAGGGATTATTTTCAACCAAATGTCCCTACAATCCAGACGGGCATTGCTGAGGCCCCAATTAATTCCAATAATTTTGCGCTAAAACCTGGTTTAATTTAGATGGCACGGGACCTTGCATTCAGATGAACTCCACATGAAGTTCCACATAAGCATATCCGCTCTTTTCTGAAAAATTAACGAGTTGGTAAAGATAAATGGAGTATCTTCTGATGCCATTAGACTAAGATTGTTTCCTTTTTCTGTGCAGACAAGGTGAAAGATTAGCTGGAGTCACTTGCAGCGAGAAACATGACCACATGGGACGAGTTAGCCCAAGCATTTCTAAATAAATTCTTCCCAACTGCAAAAACGAGCAGACTGAGAACAGAAATTGGCACATTCAGATAGAGAGAGGACGAGCAGTTATTCAAGGCATGGGAGCGCTATAAGAAGTTGCTGCGAAAGTGTCCCCAACATGGATACCCTGACCGGTTTCAAATCCGTTTGTTCTACAATGGGTTGACCAGTACAATGAAATCCATCTTGGATGCTGCTGCAGGAGGCTTAATTTTTGCAAAAAACTGCTGATGCTACTCAGGCATTATTGGAGGACATGGCTGCCACGAGCTATAATTGGCACTCAGAATGATCTTCATCAAGAGTGGCTAGAGTTTATGAACTCGATAAGGTAAATGCTTTAAAGGCGCAGATGGCTACTTTGACTAATGCCATTAATCTCTTGTCTACAGATACCCAACCTTCGATTGCATCGATGGCTTGTAATGCACTCATATCATGAGAGGTACCTAACCCTAAGCAGAAAAATTATGTGCACCAAGCAAATTAATTTCAAGGAGCCCATCAAAATTCTTATCAGATGAACCAACCCACTCATTATCACCAAGGTTTGCGCAATCATGAGAATTTTCATATGCTAGCAATAAGAATGTTTTGCCAGCACCTCCAGATTTTTCTAAAAAGAAACCATATGTGGAGGCTTTTCTTGGGGATTTTATAAAGGAGTCGAGAAGTAGAACCAATTTCTTGGAGAGCACAATAACGAGTCATGGGAAAGCTATCCAGAACCTTGAGGTTCATGTTAGACAGATTACTGCTACATTGAATACTATGAACAAAGGAGCTTTCCTTAGTTGTACGGAGAAAAACCCAAAGGAAGAGTGCAAATCAATAACGTTGAGAAGTGGACAAAATATTGTGCATCCTATGACAAACCAGACAGAGGAATAAGTGGTATTGAGTCATTCAGCTGTTACTCTGAATAAAGGAAAAAAGGGTGATGTTCCTATATCATCTAGACCAGGGAGTAATTCTAAACCTTCATCTGTTGTATTGAATAAAATCCCTTATCCCTAGCGCTTTTAGAAAAAGAAACTGAATGACCAGTTTGTTAAATTTTTGGATATTTTTAAGAAGCTTCACATAAATATTCCTTTTGCAGATGCGTTGGAAAAAATGCTAAACTATGTGAAGTTCATGAAGGAATATTCTTCAAAGAAGAAGTTTTAAAAGTATGAGATGGTGTGCTTAAATGAGGAATGTAGTGTTATATCGCAAAAAGAAGCTATCGCAAAAATTGAAGGATCCTGAGAGTTTTACAATTCCCCATACTATAGGGAATCTGACAGTAAATAAGGCCTTATTTGATTTAGAAGCCTCAATTAATCTGATGCCTTTATCTTTATACAGGAAACTAGACATAGGAGAGGTACAACCGACAAAGATTTCATTGTAATTGGCAGATCGTTCCCTTACTTACCTTCGTGGTGTAGTAGAGGATGTTTGGCTAAAGTCGGTGATTTCATCTTCCCAGTAGATTTTGTGGTCTTAGACATGGAAGAAGATGCTGAAATTCCCATCATCCTTAGATGGCCATTCCTAGCCATAGGCAGAGCTTTGATTGATGTTTATGATGGCAAGCTTACATTACGGGTGAATGATAAAGAGGTAAAATTCAACATCTTTCATTCTTCCTGACCCAATGAGCCTATGAGTTTGTGCCAAGAGATCAACGAAGTAGACGGTAAACATTCTGAATAATCTCTTGGTAAAGGAAAGGGCAAGGAAAAGGTAAGTTAATTTGAACAATCTCCAAAGGAAGGTACAGTAAATTTTCTCAATTATATTCATAAGGGAGATATTGAACTGGTGGACGAAGGGAGAGAAGATTGTGTTTTTTTCTGATAACTGTTCTTCGACTAATTTTTTATGTGAATGTCAATACAGGAGAATATTATATATTTCAGGTGTTGCTGTGCATGGAATGATGAAACCACCTTGAAAGTTTTCTGAATCAGAGACCTGGTCTAGTTAAAGATGTTAAACTAAGCTCTTCTTGGGAGGCAACTCAAGTGTTCTAGTTTTGCTTCAGTTTTGATTTTATTTGTTATTTGATTTTTTTTTAAGGATAGAGAGCCACCTCATGATTATTTTGTTTTGATCCTCAGGTTGGAGATGATGTTCAAGTGTTTTCAAGCACCAGTTCACCATCCAGATTCATGAAGCCCTGCTCATTACCCAGGCTTGTATCACTCATCTATTGTGTGATTGTTTTAGATGTTATGCATTGGAGACAATGCATCTTTTTAAGTTTTGGGGTGGAGGCGTACTTTGTGCTTAAATCTTGTGCTTTTATGTATGTTGTTTTGAGTTTTTTTTTTTTTTTTTTTTTTTTTTTTTTTTTTTTTTTTTTTTTAACATATTATTGTTGATTTTGAGGAAAAATTGAAAAATTTTGAAAATTTTGAAAAAAAGTTGATTTTGGTTAGGAAGAATACTGAGACTGATTGAATTATGTTCTTTGGTTGCTTTCTTTTACTATGATGGTTGATGAGTCACTCATGATGTATGTCATGCTTTGAAGTAGAAATTGGATAACATACTCCTGTCTTGAGTGTTCATTGTTATGAATCCCTCTTTGTATCTTCTGTTATCTTGAGTACGAACCACTTTAATTTAGAACCTCTAACTGAACAAAACATTAATTCAAGTCAATTTGGTTGTCACCTCTAAAGGCCCAACTGGTTAGAGAGTGTCTTGCATTATTGTTTGTAATGTTAGACTAAGAGGAAAGAAAAGAATACTGTTATTGCCATTGAAAAAAGAAGAAGAAGAAGAAGAGTATACTCATATGCTTAAAATAAATATCTTTTTCTTATTGTAAACTTGTAGTGTGTATGCATGGATGGGGGTAAAAAGAGCTGCCTTTGTTGTGATCATAGGACACTTGGGAATTGACTAGGTATGGTTTCTTCCAGTGGATGTGTGAAAGCTAGTGTCCCTAGGTAAAATGATGCAAGTTTAGGACCCTTTTGCTATTAAAAAAAAAAAAAAGGAGAGAGATAGATAAGGCACCTTAGTGGACATATTACTTCCTTGATTATGGTGATGCTTGATGATTGGTGCTTGAGCTAGATTAGGGGGAAAACTGATGAAACTTAATTAAAATCTTAAGTCAGTAATTAAGTTTTGAATTAAAGGAGGAGTCACACACACAGAGGATAAAAAGTTTTGGTTTTAGAAATTCTCAACGATTAGAATGTGCCTGGATTTTTCTATGGATGAGTGTTGCATATGTTGAGAAGCTGATAAAATCGGAATAAGAGAATGCATGCATCGAACCTTTTTCATTTTAGTATTCATTATTTCTCCTACTTTGTGTTTCTTTCTTTTCTTTGCTCGGGACTAGTAAAGTTTTAAGTTTGGGGTGGTGAAAAGCATCTAAAAGGTGCTTTTATTACCTTCAAATTTAGAATTAATATTGCTAGTTTTGTTTATTTTGATGTGGTTTATTGAGTAATTTCAGGAAACTAAGCATCAGGAGCAATTTGTGTGAAAATGATAAAAAAAAAAACCCGGGACAAAACTCCAATTTTGGCAATTACGGGTTGGCTATGGAGTTAAAAAGAAACCAAGGACCCAAGATCAAGAAAAGAGGCAAATTTGGAAGGTAATTTGGGGGAGCCACAGTTGGAAGAACGTTGCAATGCTGCTCCCTGATGCTATAAACCCGAGACCAATTGGAAATAGGGCCGCGTTGCAACGCTACAACTTCTATGTGCGGTTGACATGACGCCAGAGTTGCAACGCTGCGAGCATATTATAAATAACAATGTTGCGTCGGTAGGTCTGAGGAGGAGAAAAATAGAGAGTCGATTTTGATAGATTTTACATAAATTCTAGTCCGTACAAGAGCCAAAAAGAGAAATTTTAATCATTTTTGGTTGAGGACTTGAGATTTCGATTGAGAGTTGATTTGAGAGCGATTCAGGATTGATCGTGACAAGAAGATTGATCATGATCGTGAAGTTTTGTTGAAGAACAATCTGGTATTCTTGGTGAGAGTCAAGAAGATCGTGATTGAGATTCGAACCTATTGAGGGGAGATCGTTTTTCTTTGTTAATTTATTTTTTTCCATAATGATTGTTTGTTTGTTGAATACTGTTATCAGAATCATGTGTGCTAAACTCTTTTATTCTAGGTTGTTTGTGGATCTTAGGGATGTTGTTTGAATATTGAATTTTCAATTGATTGATTTTGCATAGATTTCTGAATTGTTTGGGTTTAATACTTTTGATTAACTGGCCACTAATTGAATGAACTTAAGTTAATTAGATGTCTCGAGAGATAATTTAATTTGCTGGACCCAATAATTTAGATTGTTATTTCAAAATTGCATGATAGTGAACTTAGAATAATAAGGAGTGCGATTGAAGGGTCTTAATGCTATAACTATTCAAGCAATGGAAGAGATTTTGGTCGATGGGTAGTTATTAGGATGGTTTGAGCTCGATAGAGGATTTCTTGATTTTAGAACTTCTAGCCTCAATTTATCAATTTCAATCAATTGCATGTTATATTCATTGTATTCCCTAAATGAAACAACACCCTGGAATTGTTTTGCTCTGAATGTTCTTGTATGTGATTGAATTTTTGTTATCCGTAGTTATAGATAAAAATCTTCTTTTGGTTCCCTGGATAAAATTGACGAAGAATTATGATAGCTAAGTTAGGAAAATTTTTCTCACGTCGTCCTTGAGGACGATACCCTATTTGGGATTTATTACTTTGATTGTGTGCGCTTGCACATACCATCAATCACATATAATTAATTTCCTCAATTAATTTGACCAATTTAAATTAATCCAAAATCGGTTCTCATAAAACTCTCATTGAGCTAAGAAGGGACCTCATAGACCTGTAGCTTGAAGCTCTAACGGTATTTAAATAATTAATGAAACTCTTTAATTAATTTACTCAACATCCACTAATTGTCGGATACTTCATTAAAGACCGACTGCATTCTTTGTGCTACTGATATATTTATGTATCCCATAACCAATCAATAGCGCGATGGCTCTTCACAAATTGCTCATAAGTACAATTAGGTCAAAATTACTACTTTGCCTCTATAGTTACATCTAACTCCTTGAGTACTATTGTTCTCTCTAATGAACAATAAGTCATAGTCCAACCAAACCCCTCTCGGCCTAGGAAAGGGTATGACACCACATTGCTTAAGTTCTGAAATCAGCCTTTAAGGGAGCAATTTATCTACTTACTCGGGAATAAGTGAATTTCATTTTGTGTAGCTGTGTTCTCAACTCCCTAATCAGACGAATCCCCAAATGGTAGGCTTATTTAGTCAGTGATCTAGCCATTCTCACTCTTACAAATCAAAGGACCGCCTTCATAAGCAAGAGTTCACAACTCGCTCAAGATTCAGGTCATGTTACCTATGGTTATCTTGGTTAAATGTAAGTCTATTATGAACGAGGTTATATAATGAGACTAGCATTTCATGGTCCAATCTTATACAAACTCATTTGTATAGAATATCCTCGCTCACATGTCTCCACATGAATGATAAGGATCAGATCATTTGTAGTATTTTACAACAATTGTAACATCTATAAGCGACCCATATTTGTAGTACCACCAGGATAAGTTATCGAGCCTTATCCATCTACTACGGACCATTTTGGTTATCATTTAAACATGATCCACTTGTATGTCTCTACATACATGTTCAAGCGATATATGATAACCTTGGATGTCAATTTATTGGTTTGTGGTTTTAATGGTACTAAATGTCAAATAAAATATCTCATATTTTATTAAATAAATAAAATATTTGTATAGTATAATTACAAACTACAAGTCCTTACAAGATTTAGGACATCAACCCCAACAATCTCCTACTTGACTTAAAGCCAGTGGGGTGTAGAATATAAAAGTCATACTAATATAAGTTCACAAAGCAATAAACTAGGGCATAACATGCGGCCAGTACAAAATATCTCACTTGCCCTAGTCTAAATGTAGTATATCCCGTAGACCCATACTCTGCAGGTGACCCTCAAACACTTTAGCCGTGAGGGCTTTTGTAAATGGATAAGCAACATTATGCTCCGGAGCTATCTGGGTGATGATCACGTCCCTTCGATGCACAATCTCTCAGATAAGATGATACTTTCGCTTTATATGCTTCCGCACTTGTGACTCTGAGACTCTTGGTAATTTGCCACATCACCACTATTATCACAATAAAGAGTGATGGGCTTTGACATGTCTGGAACCATTTCCAGATCAGTTAGAAATTTCCTAAGCCACACAGCCTTCTAAGCAGCTTCACAAACCGCCACATATTTAGCCTCCATGGTGTTGTCAATAATGCACCCTGCTTATTGCTCTTCCAGACTACTGCTCCTCCATTAAGAGTGAACATTGATCTCGATGTTGATTTTTTTGAATCCTTTTCAGTTTGAAAATAATAATTTGTGTATCATGCAAGGATCAAATCCTTAGAACCATACACGAGCATGTAGTCTCTCGTTCTCCTTAGATATTTAAGGATGTTCTTAATGGAGGTCCACTGATCAAATCCTATATTAAACTGATATCTTCTGATTATCCCCACTGCATAGCAGATGTCAGGTTTAGTACATAACATTGCATACATCAGGCTGCCAATAGGCGATGCATAGGGGATTTGTCTCATTTCCTCAACCTCTTGAGGTGTCTTAGGACCGTTCCTTAGACAATATAAGTCCATGTCTGAAAGGGAGTAAACCTCTCATGGAGTTCTGCATCGAAAATTTGACAAACATCTTGTCAATGTATGACGCTTGAGGCAGGGCTAGCATTTTATTCTTTCAATCTCTAAAGATTTGAATGCCCAAAACAAACTGCACCTCTCCCAAATCTTTCATTTGGAATTGGGTCGCTAGCCAATTCTTAATTTCAGTCAGTAGACCTACATCATTCCCAATGAGTAGGATATTGTCTACATACAATACTAGAAAAGCTACTAAACTGTTGATGATTCTCTTGTAGACACAAGACTCATCAACATTTTAATCAAAGCCATAAGATTTCAGCATCAAATCTTATATTCCAAGATCGAGAAACTTGCTTCAATACATAAATGGATCGATTAAGTTTGAAAAACTTTTGCTCTTGACCTTGGGTTATAAATCCCTCAGACTGCTCCATATAAATGGTCTCCTCAATATTACCATTCAGAAAAGTAGTCTTGACGTCCATTTGCCAAATCTCATAGTCATAATATGAAGTAATGGACAGAAGGATTCAGATAGACTTCAACATGGCAACAGGTGAGAAAGTCTCATCATAATCGACTACTTCAACTTGGATATAACCCTTTGTCACAAGTCTAGCCTTGCAGGTTTACACCTTCCCATTAGCACCCCGTTTTCTCTTGTAGATCCCTTTGTAGGTTGTACCCCATCAGGTTGGTCTACAAGATCCCAAACATAATTAAAGTACATAGACTCCATGTTGAGATCTATAGCTTTGATTCACTCATCTTTGTCAATATCCTGCATTGCCTTCTTGTAAAATAATGGATCCTTAACATCTCCGTCAACTACCATAACTAAGATTTTTGTTAAACCCATGTAACGTATAGGCGGGTTCATAACCCTCCCATTACATCGAGGTTCCCTCAATATTTGTGGTGGATTTGACTTACTAGATGAATCAACTTCAACAACTTTTGTTGAGGGGTTGGGTTCTTCAACAACTCTAGTTAAAGATTCAGTAGTTTCCTTGGAAAGTTCATTCAACACATCTTACTGCGGGGTTTGTGCTTCTTTATGTGGCCCTCTTCTAAAAATGTAGCGTTTGTTGACACAAACACTTTATTTTCTTTAACATCGTATAAATAACCACCTCTCCTTCCTTTAGGGTAGCCTACAAATAGGCACAATTTTAAACGAGATTTCAGTTTCTTAGGATTTTCCTTAAGCACATATGCTGGACAACCCTAAATTCTGAAATGACGTAAACTACCTTTACGACCATTCCACAATTCTAGAGGTATTCTTGTAATACTCTTGGATGAAACATGATTCAAAATATAAGTTGCAGTTTATACTGTATAACTTTAGAACAAGTCAGGTAAGAAAGCATAACTCATCACAGACCGAACCATGTCCAACAGGGTTCGATTTCTCCTTTTTGATACACCATTCTGTCGAGGTGTACTAGGTGCTGAGAGTTGGGATACAATTCTATGTTCTGTCAAATAGTTCTAGAATGTGAGATCTAAAAACTCCCCAGCTCAATCAGATAGAAATGTTTTTAATCGTTTTATTTAATGCATTTTCAACCTTAGTCTTAAACTCTATGAAAATTTCAAAGGATTTAGACTTTTGTTGCATTAAATAAACATAGTCATATCTTGAATAATCATTAGTAAAAGTGATAAAAAATTCAAACTCTCCCCTTACTTTAACATTCATCGGACCACAGATGTCTGAATGCACAAGCTCTAGGGGTTCTTTGGCCTTATGACCTTTTTTAGTAAAAGATCTTTTAGTTATTTTACCTTCAAGACATGACTCACACACATGTAAAGAATTTTCTTCTAACTCACTTAGAAGTTCATTTTTATCTAATCTCTCAATCCTATTGAGATTGATGTGTCCTAACCTTAGGTGCTAAAGACAGGCATTTTCTTTTGGAGAAATTTTAAGTCTTTTATTTTGAGTTACCGCAGTTTTAAACATCTCATTGTTTAGGAGGGCTTTAGTTGCTAACGATCTTAACTATTTTCTAGCTTAGTAGAAGAAATATCTACACCATTCTTGGAAATAAATGCTTTATTTACAAAAAAAAAAAGAAGAAAAATTAACAGTATAGTGATGCGTGAATGCAAGAGTACGTATCGAAGTAATAAATCCCAAAATAGGGTATCGTCCTTAGAGACCGCGTGAGCAATTATTCCTAAGCTTAGCTATCACAGTTCTTTGCCAATTTTATCCAGGCAACCAAAAGATGATTTTTATCAATGATTATAAGGAACAAAAATTTAATAACACACAAATAAAATTCAGAACGAAACTAATCTAGGGTGTTGTTTCATTTAGGAAGTACAATGAGTTATAACTTGCAAATGATTGAAATCGATAGACTGAGTCTAAATGTTCTAAAATCAAGAAATCCTCTCTCGAGCTCAAACCATCCTAATAACTAACCAACAACCCAAATCTCTTTTTTCGCTTGATTAGTTACAGAATTAAGATCCTTCAATTACACCCCTTATTATTCTAAATTCATTCTCATGAAATTTCAAATAACAATCTAAATATTGGGGTTAGTGAATTAAAAGCATTAAGCACAAACAATTTAGAAATTTATACAAAATCAATCAATTGTAATTCAAATACTCAAAGTAACATCCCTAAAATCCACAAACACCATAGACACAGAGTTTAGCCACGCATGATTTCAACAACAATAATCAACAAATAATCAGTCATCATGGCGAAACAATAATATAAATGTAGAAAAACGATCTCCCCTCAATAGGACCGATCCCAATCACGATCTCCTTGACTCTTGCCACAAATTCCAGATTGGTCTTCAACAAAATGCACGTTCTCGATCAATTTTTCCCATCACAATCAGCCCAAAAACACTCTCGAATCAAACTTCAATCAAAATCTTGAGTATTCAACTGAAACGATTCGAAATCGCTCTGATTTACCTTTATGTGAACTTGAATTTTTGTGTAAAACTCTTTAAATTTCCTCTCTTTAGACCTAACGACGCAACATAATATTTATAATGCTTTCGTAGCATTGCAACACTGCAAATCAACGTCACAACATTGGCATCATGCCAGTTGCGTGTAGAAGTCGTAGCGTTGCGACGCTGCCCTGTTTCCAATTGCTATCGGGTCTGTAGCATCAGGGAACAGTGTTGCAATGCTCGTTCAACGCTGGTTCCCCCGTATTGTCTTCCAAAATTGCCTATTTTCTTGCCCCTTGATCCTTGGTTCCTTCCTAATTCTATAGCCAACCCGTAATTTCTCAAATTGGGAGTGTGCCTCGGATTTTTTTTTTTTTTTTTTTTTTTTTTTTTTATCATTTTCGCACAAATTGCTCTTGATGCTTAGTTTCCTGAAACTACTCAATAAACCACATCAAACTAAACAAAACTAGCAATAGTTGTTCTAAATTTTAAGGTAATAAAAGTACTTTTTAGATGTTTTTCATATAGTTTTGTTCAGTCAAACACTTCAAAGAAATTAAGTTCATTTTTAACCAGGAGCAACAAATATATTTTCAAGTAAAATATATTTATTCTGTAAAGTAAGTCGGAGTTTTTCTACTACCACAACTGAGATGACGTGTCCAGTTCTAACATGCATCGTCATTTCCCTAGCTATCATTTACCGCCAGGAAATAATTCCCTGAAATGTAGAACAAACAAGGTTAGTGGTGCTCGAATCAATTATCCAGGCTAAATCATCCATTAAACAAGTCTCCAATAAAATCACATTTAGCTTTCTTGAACTTCTTCTTTCCTGCCAAGTACTTGGGATAGTTTCTCTTCCAATGTCTCTCATGGTTGCAATAGAAACAAATTCTCTTTGTAGTATTGGCCTTCTTGTCCTTCTAGGCAGTAGCTAGTGGTTAGCTTTCCCCTTTTCACCGTTCCACTTTTCTTCTTCTTCCACTTTTTGGTGTCAGAAGAAAAAGGTACAAACTTAGTTCCATAGGACGATTCTCTGTAGAACTTCTTAGAGGACAAGGCAACATTGCCTTTCTCTTTTGTTCCTTACTTTTCATCAAAGACTAGAAAGTCTATAGCCCATTGAGCAAAGTGGTCAGGTTGTATTCAATCTTGTTCATAACAACATTGCTACAGAATAGTAGGAAACTTTCAGGAAAAGATTCCAAGTTGAAGCTAACCTAACTGACCTCATCGATGACAAACCCATTCATCTCTGCCACGTTGAAGTGGACCAGCATATTGAGAACGTGTTCTCTAACAGATGCCCCCTCTTACATATGGACATTGAAGATGTGTTTTAGAGTGTCATGCCTGAGATGTGTGGACGGTGGTCCGAACATCCCCCGCAAGGACTCCATGGTCTGACGGACAGTGAGCATAAGTGCATGCTTCTTGGCCAAGACTTCAGAAAGACTTGCCAAGATATACACTCGGGCCTTTTCATTTGCCCTTATCCAACGCTCGTATGTCTCTCGAACATTTCGAGTGACATTTTGAATAGGAATATGAGAACAATCCTCCATGAGGATAAAATGAAGGTCATCGATGATTATTATTGTGTTGATTGTGTTTTTCCATGTTGTATAGTTTCCGCCGGTTAATTTTTCGACAACGAGTAATTCAAAGTCCCGAAAGTCATAATGTAATTTGCTGAAACTATACAATTTATTTATATTAGTACTCTATGCATTAACCCATTTAAAAAACCAATCAAATTTAGCAAAATAATCTAATGCACCTTAAGAGAAATCTATTTTGCAATGATGTTTCAGTGAGATAGGACAAAATCCACCGTAGGGTGATCAAGTGCCCCTTCACTGAAATAAGACTATCTCAACAAATAGACAAAACAACTCCTTGTTACCGTAACTATCAATCACTATTGTTCGGCTTAGAAATTGTTAAACTCACTTAACATTTTATTGTAAGTGTAACCCCTTATAATAGATTTTAGAGTTCTACCCCAATGAGCCAACTGTAGGAAAAAACTGATTGAGGCAAAAACTAAAGCAACCCTATCCATTTATGGAGTTTGAAATAAAGAATCATGCAAATTTCATCCGTAAGGGGACACAAGCAAAGATGCCTCGAGGCCGAGCATGAAACTTTACTACAAACCAATGAAAGAGACCATGGGATGTGTTGACACACGTCCCACTCCTACTTACTGTAAACACTATCTCCATTCACCTTCATATTGACCTATACAAACACCATACATAGGGGACACAAGCAAAGATGCCTCGAGGCCGAGTATAGATCTCACGATGTGAACTTTTAGGGAGAAATGTGAAAATGTAAAATGAAATATCATATACCCCATTTTCCTCCTACTGAGTGTTTTACCTAGGGTTATTTAACTTAGGAAAATTCGACTACTGATTTTAACTAAGTGGTTGTTTAAATTTTTCCAAAAGTAACACTTACTTTGGATAGTTAAACAATTTTTATTAATGTTCATTAAACAATTTAATAAACTTTAATCAACCATTGCATGCTTATAGCAAATCTATTTGTTGGAGGAGAAATTTCGGACCAATCACGGATCGCCACATCATTTATTAAATTAATGACGAAATGCCAAAATAAACAAATTTTGGATTAATTAAGAGTCGACGTAGATACCAAATTGGAATTGAAGACGAAATTTGATGACGACACGTGTTCCCGTCACGAAGCTGAGTTGTGTAAAATTAATTTCGCCCAATTTGACGTTATAATTTGGGTGTTGGTTCAGTTACGCCTCAATATGGGCTTAATTTTGGCCTAAAATGCCAAAATGGGCCCAAATCTATTTAATTGGACCCAAAGGTCAGGCCCAAGTCTAATTAATAAGTCCCAAAGGTCATATTCAAGTCCAATTAATAGGGCCCAAGGGTCAGACCCAAGTATAACTAATTGGGCCTAAAGATCAGACCCAAGCCCATGAGGCCCATCAAATAGCTTTATAAATAGAAAAGCTCTTCTCATTCGAAGGGTCAACAATTCTACATTTAGAGAGCCTAGAGAGAATACATCAACAAGTAGAAGACTCCCAAGACTCTGAAGCTGCACTCCTAGAAGACAGAAGACCCTTGAAGACACAAAACTCTTCCAAGATTTCTACTTCAAGAATGTTCAGTGCCTTTCTTCTTCAAGTCAAGCACATCCACTCAACCGAGAGATAATTAGAGGATCAAGTACCAGAGATCGAACCACGTCGCATCAAATCAACATCAACACCAACACCAACTCAAGTTCAACTTCATGCAATACGTTTCTCCAGAAACCTCGTGTGAAAAAATTGGCACACCCAGTGGGACATATCTACCTCTCATCTCTTTTTCAGCCTTCTAACAAGACAAATGGCACAAAAAAAGATGGCATCCAGAGCTTTCTCCACAAACAACTCTTACACAGGATCTATCACCCGCAGTCGCTCAAGGGAAGTTACGCCGGAGCAAGAGCAAAGCTCCCTCATCGCGCACAATATCTTGAGGCAAATGATGAAGCCGCCACAAGGTGGGGTTGTCATTAAGGAGAACCCATTGTTTGACAACTCTACTTCCTCATCCAGCAAGCCGAAAAGGGGTACGCAACCAGATGTGATTTCTGTCATGATGGTAGATGTAACGGATGAAGCGGCAATGGCAGAGATGGAAAGGAAGATCAGCTTTCTGATGAAAGTTGTTGAGGAGTGAGACCATGAGATCATTGCCTTGATAGAACAGATGCAATCTCGAGAGGCTATTGAATCAAGCCAAACATCTACGGTCAAAGCAGCTGACAAAGGGAAGACCGTGCTGCTAGAAAACTAGCTGCAACAGTTAGCTTCGGTGACCTCTCTGCCGGTCCAACAACTACAAGACATGATTATGACCTCCATAAAAGCTCAGTATGGAGGCCCGACTCAGACTTCTTTCATGTACTCTAAGTCGTACACCCAGAGGATCAACAACTTGAGAATGTCTGCAGGGTATCAACCCCCAAAGTTCCAACAATTCGATGTAAAGGGCAACCAAAGCAATACATCGCCCATTTCGTAGAAACATGCGAGAATGCGGGAACAAGGGGAGATCTATTAGTCAAGCAGTTCATCAAAACCCTCAAAGAAAACGCTTGTAACTGGTACATAGACTTAGAACCTGAGGTGATCGAACATTGGGAGCAACTTGAAAGAGAATTCTTGAATCGCTTCCACAGCACTAGACACACTGTCAGCATGATGGAGCTCGTAAACGCCAAGCAACAGAAAGAGGAGCCGATCATCGACTACACAACTGATGGAGGGCTCTGAGTCTGTACTGTAAAGATCAACTGATCAAGTTATCTACCATGGAAATGTGTACGCAAGGTATGCACTGGGAACTTTTCTATATCCTGCAGGGAGTAAAACCCCGTACCTTTGAAGAATTTGCGACTCGTGCCCACGACATGGAGCTAAGTATCAAAAACAGGGGAATGAAGGATTCCTGATCCGCGAACCAAAAGACAAGAAGGAAGTAAAGGGCGTCGAGAAGATTGTGAAAGGCCCCACGAATGAATCAATGGTCATTAACATGATCTCGTTGAAGTTTCCCTTGAAAGGGAAAAAGAGGAAGATGGAAAAGAAAGACGAAGGAGGCAAAAGACGTCGCCTAACTTTGAAGGAGCGACAGGAAAAATTCTATCCGTTCCCCGACTTTAACGTTGTGGATATGCTTGAGCAACTATTAGAGAACCACCTTATCCAGCTACCGGAATGTGAACGACCGAAAAAGCTGGCAAAGTGGATGATTCCAATTACTGCAAGTATCACAGGGTCATTAGCCACTCAATTGAAAAATGTTTTTTTATTGAAGGAGTTGATCCTCAAGTTAGCCCGTGAGAAAAAAATAGAGATGGATCTAGACGAGGTGGTCCAAAAAAATCATGCCGCAGTGACAGTAACTCCAAGCGTGTTTTCACCAATCATACGTTATGAAGAAAGTGAGAGTTTGGTCCAGTTTGGGAGCTTTGAATCTGTCGTCGTGTAGTTTCAGCGGGAGGTCCAAGCCACAGATCCTCAAAACAAAGGAAAGTGCGTTGATAATGATGATAATGAAGGTTGGATCCTTATGACACGCCGTAAGAAAAAAGGATCAAACTCTACCAAAAAAGAGTCACACTCTTATCGAAGTTATAGAAAAGGGAGCAAGTCACAAAAAAGGAAGGGTAGAAAGAAGGCTTGGAGGCCCAAGGCTATTCACGAGGGAGATGAGGACGCTCCTCGTCCTAAACGATAGGTGACGTTGGCGGATTTCCTCCCGAAAAACTTTTGTGACTGGGGTTCAGAAGAGATGCTAGGGGCTGCTACATGTCATGCTGTCAACACCGCGGAAGAAGGCGATACCCTCCCACGCCCATTAAAATCGACAGAAGAGCCAAAGGGCTTATCGTCATTCAGCATAAACGACCTACTCTCACTCTCGCAAGAAGCCAAGACAACCTTTATGGAGGCATTCTTGGAATCTAATGCATCTGGTGCACCGACCTCCGCAGCACGTACATATGCCTCGTGTTGTACATCCATAGGGTTCTTAGACAAAGATCTACTGTTGGGATTCAAATTGTATAACAGGCCTTTGTACGTCTCTGGATACATTCGAGAATAGAGAGTGGGTCGAATCCTTATCGATAATGGATCTGTCGTCAATATAATGCCTAAGACGACTGTGAAACAGCTAGACATACTCATGGAAGAGCTATCAAACAGAAAATTAGTGATTTAAGGTTTCAATCAAGGTAGCAAATGGGCAATAGGCATGATACGCTTAGAGCTCCTCATTGGTGATCTGAAGGTTTATGCGTTATTTCATGTGATAGACTCAAAGACCACCTACAAGTTGCTATTGGGGCGCCCTTAGATTTACCGGAATGGTGTGATTACATCAACACTACATCAGTGTTTCAAGTTCGACCAGGATGGGATTAAGAAAATTGAAGCAGACTCTAATCCCCTTTTTGAGGTTGAATCTCCCTTCGCAGATGCGAAGTTTTACCTAAAAAGCAAGAATTCTGGTGAAACAATGCTCGTAGCCGCCTCACTGACAAAAAAAGCAGATGGATCCCAGTTAAGGTCACCAGTAGACACAGTGAAAGGAACGGGTAGCAAGGTACAAGCCTCCAATCCAAAAGAGAGTGGGACATCCCCCAGTGTTGGAGAAACACCGGTGGTGAGGGACGAAAAAGCCTTAAAGCCTCCGATTCTATATTATGTCCCTTTGTCGAGACAGAAGCAGGGTGAGTCACCTTTTACGGAATGCTCAAAAGGTTTGCAGGTCGGCGACATAGAAATCCTAAAGGAGAGTTTCGTCACACCTCTCACGCCAATAACGAAGCAAGAAGTCCATAAGCCGGAGGTGGAAGTGATGAAGTTAAATCTGCCCGAGAAATGAACTAAAGATGGATTCGATCCCAAGGCTTACAAGCTATTGGCGAGGGCGGGTTATGACTTCACATCTCACACTGAGTTCAAGGGCTTGAATATTTATGAGCAACCTAGACTCTCATCGAATCAAAAGAAGCTTTTGCAAGATGGACACACTATACCTATGTCGCGGGCGGAACTCGGATATGAATCGTCAGAGCTAATTCGCATAATCAGAAAGACGAAGGGAAAAGTGGCCAATAACAATCATATCACTGCAGATGAAGTTGATGATACAGGGGAAAAAGAGGCAAAGATAAAAGAGTCTCAGCCTTTGATCGTATTAGGTCATCCGCGCGTGCGCCTTGATCTTCGAGAGATTGAGCATGATAGATGCAGAAAGAGGAAACCCGCATACGATTCCCAGAGCTACTCGACGCTCAGTCTTTCAAAGGTTGACCCTGCCGAATGAAAGAAAGGAGGAAATCATCTGTTAGTCGCCAGTGGTGGCGCAACCTTCAGCCTTCGAGAGACTAGGTGCAGTTCCAAAGGAAAGCGAAGGAAAACCCTACACTCCCATTTTTTATCGCCTGAAGCACGAGAGGGTTGAAGATCCCCTAGATGAATATGTTTGTAGTGAGACAAAAGGGAAGGGAAAAGCCTATGGTGACTCCCTCGAAACGACTATAAGAAAGAAAGGGCTTATAGCCCAGGTGTCAATTTGGCGATGCCTCGACCTGAAAGACGTTGAAAGGCCATAGAACGAGAAACCATTAGGAAAGGCAAGAAGTGATGGAGAAATCCATAGTACCGTCCCCTCAGGCATGAAAAGATAGACCTTTGTTACTTTAAACACAAGTAAGGGCTCGCTCAAAGTAAATTTGGCGACACCTCAACCTGAAAGACGTTGAAAGACCATTAGACGAGAAACCATCAGGAAAGGCAAGAAGTGATGGAGAAATTCGTAGTACCGTCCCCTCAGGCATGAAAAGATAGACCTTTGTTACTTTAAACACAAGTAAGGGCTCGCTCAAAGTAAATTTGGCGACGCCTTAACCTGAAAGACGTTGAAAGGCCATTGAACGAGAAACCATCAAGAAAGGCAAGAAGTGATGGAGAAATCCATAGTACCATCCCCTCAGGCATGAAAATATAGACATTCGTTACTTTAAACACAAGTAAGGGCTCGCTCAAAGTAAAGCGACGTTGTCTTCACCAATCCTCAAAATGGAAATTTAGAGCAAGAGGAAAGCGAAACTTCGTGCCACCACATCACTGTCACCGAAGAATCTGAAAAAGGTATGACAGAGGAGGAAGTGAAGAATTCTTCATAAGGTCTAGAGGACAGTGGTCAATCCATGACGGATGAGCTAAAAGAGATGAATTTGAGCACAGTGGAAGAGCCATATCCGACTTTCATCAGTACATCCCTATCGGAAGAGGAGGATGGCGAATACATGAGTTTGCTCACTGAATACAGGGATGTTTTCGCTTGGTCATACAAAGAGATGCCAGGACTGGATCCGAAGATAGTAGTCCACCATCTCGCGATCCAATATGGATAGCCAACATTTTTCTGGTTAGAAAAAAGAATGGACAGCTTC
>NC_052357.1:25427354-25471274 GCF_009727055.1 Benincasa hispida
AGGGATGTTTTCGCTTGGTCATACAAAGAGATGCCAGGACTGGATCCGAAGATAGTAGTCCACCATCTCGCGATCAAACAAGGGTGTCGACTTTTTAAGTAGGCTCAACGACGCTTTCGACCGGAACTTATTCCCCAGATTGAGGCTAAAGTCAATAAATTGATTGAAGTCGGGTTCATCCCGAAGTCAAATACCCAATATGGATAGCCAACATTTTTCTGGTTAGAAAAAAGAATGGACAGCTTCGTGTTTGCGTGGACTTTCGCGACCTAAATAGCGCATGCTCGAAAGATAATTTTCCATTGCCCATCACAAGATCATGATCGATGCGACAATTGGGACATGAGGCTTTATCCTTCATAGACGGATCATCCAGGTATAAATAGATATGAATGGCCCTCGCAGATGAGGAAATGAAATTTCGAACCTCGAAAGGGATATATTGGTACAAGGTGATGACCTTCATGTTGAAGAACGCTAGTGCTACTTATCAACGTGCCATGCAGAAGGTGTTTGATGATATGTTGCATAAACACGTGGAATGCTATGTGGATGACCTTGTGGTCAAGACCAAGTGACAGCAGAACCACTTGAAAGATCTAAGAACCGTGTTGGAGCGCCTGCGAAGTACCAATTAAAGATGAACCCCCTCAAATGCGCGTTTAACTTCAGGAAAGTTTTTGGGCTTCGTTGCGAGACATCGAGGGATAGAGATAGATCAATCCAAGATTGATGTCATCCAGAAGATGCCAAAGCCAAGGAATCTACATGAGTTGAGGAGTGTGCAAGGACGTCTGACTTACATCC
Organism: Benincasa hispida; assembly: GCF_009727055.1. Classification (NCBI taxonomy): domain Eukaryota; kingdom Viridiplantae; phylum Streptophyta; class Magnoliopsida; order Cucurbitales; family Cucurbitaceae; genus Benincasa; species Benincasa hispida. The sequence goes on from NC_052357.1 coordinate 25,428,162, forward strand.
AAAGTTTTATTTCTGACCTAACTGGGCAGTGTCAACCCTTTCAGAGATTGATGAGAAAAAGAGAAAAATTTGAATGGTATGAGGCCTGCCAAAATGACTTTGATAGTATAAAGAGGTACCTGATCAATCCTTCTGTATTAGAAGCCCCAGTAGCGGGCAAGTCATTGATACTGTACATCACAGTGCTGGAAAGATCGCTAGGGGCACTACTGGCACACGAAAAAGATAAGGGAAAAGAACATGCTCTCTACTACTTAAGTAGGACCCTAAATGGAGCTGAGATCAACTATTCTCCTATTGATAAGACGTGTCTTGTGCTCTTATTCACCATAGATAAGTTGAGGCACTACATGTAAGCCTTCACAGTCCACTTAATTACAAAAGTCGATCCCATCAAATACGTTTTGTCCAGGCCGATCATCTCGAGGTATTTAGCCAAGTGGGCAATCATGCTTCAACAGTACGACATCGTTTATGTATCGCAAAAGGCAGTCAAAGTGTAGGCATTGGTCGACTTCTTGGCAGATCACCCGGTTCCATCAGATTGGAAGTTAAGTGAAGACTTTCCCGACGATAAAGTTCTCTTCACAGAAACCTCAGAGATGTAGGTCGTATCTTTGATGGTACGACACGGAGAAGTGTTGCAGGGGCAGACATCATCCTCATTTTGCCAGAAAAGCACATCCTGCCTTATAGCTTCGCACTTGCTGAGTTATGCTCAAACAATGTTGTTGAATACCAAGCCTTAATAATTGGTCTCCAAATGGCTTTCAAGCTTGGGGTAGCTTGTATAGAGATTTTCGGTGATCAAAGTTGATAATCAATCAACTCTTATGCCAGTACGACGTGAAGCATGACGACTTAAAACCTACTTCATTTACGCTCGCCAGTTGATGGAAAAATTTGAAAGCGTAACGTTGGAGCATGTCCTGAGGACAAAAAATAAGAAAGTGGACGTCTTGAAAAACCTAGCTACTGCCTTAACGGTCCTGGATAATGGGCCCCTTAATATATCGCTTTGTCGGAGATGGGTTATACCTCCGATCGGGACTGCATGTAAGAAAATGAATGCGATATCAATATACTTAATATAGAAGGAAGACTGGCGGTAGCCCATCATAGATTCCCTTGAGCATGGAAGATTCTCGGACGACCCTCGCCATAAAACCGAGGTTCGAAGGAGGGTTGCACATTTTATTTACTACAAAGGGTTCTTATAACACCGATCTCTTGAAGAACTCTTCCTTTGATGCCTCAGTAAAGAGGAGTTAGCAAAGGCTTTAGAGGAAGCACACTCAGGCGTATGCCACGCGTATCAAGCTGAACTAAAGCTACAATTCCAGCTGAAAAAATGGGTTACTATTAGCCTAGGATGATCCAGGACTCGATGGAATACTCAAAGAAGTTCGAAGCCTGTCAATAGCATGCAAATTTCATTCATCAATCGCCCGAGCCTCTGCATCCGACTATACCCTCATGGCCTTTCGAAGCATGGAGGCTTGATTTGGTCAACCTTATAACACCTAAGTTGTCAGAGGGCACTTTTATATCCTCACAGCCATTGATTACTTTTCAAGATGGGCTGAGGCTGTCACTTTAAGGGAAGCTAGGAAAGAAAATTTGGTGGACTTTATTCACACTCATCATTTATTCATACGGTGTTTTCCATTGAATCGTGACAGATAACGGGAGACAATTCTCCAACAGCTTGATAGATAGGTTGTGTAAAAAATTCAAATTCAAGCAGTACATGTCGTCCATGTATAACGTCGCCGCAAATGGGTTGACAGAGGCATTCAACAAGACATTGTGCAACCTGCTGAAGAAAATTGTCTCCAAGTCGAAAAGAGATTGGCAAGAAAAGATCGATGAAGCATTGTGGGCTTATTGCACCACTCATTGTACCCCTACAGGAGTCACCCCGTACTCTCTAGTTTATGGGGTAGAAGTTGTCCTTCCTTTGGAAAGAGAAATTCCATCGCTAAGAATGATGCTGCAAGAGGGGTTGACTATAGAGTACAATGCCAAACTGCGTCTCCAATAGTTGGAAGCACTGGATGAAAAACAATTAAAAGCTCAATAAACGTTGGAATGTTACTAAGCGTGAATGTCTAAAGCCTTTGATAAACATATAAAGCCTCGATCTTTTCAAGTTGGTGATTTAGTGCTCATCGTAAGAAGACCGATTATCACGACAAGACATACAGGGAATAAGTTTACACCTAAATGGGATGGGCCCTAGGTCATCAAAGAAGTCTACACAAGCAAAGCATACAAGATAGTTGATCAGGACATACTAAGAATCCGCTCAATCAATGACAAGTTTCTCAAGAAGTTACACTAAGAATCCGCCCAATCAATGACAAGTTTTTCAAGAAGTTTTACACTTAACAAATGTATAAAAAAAAAAAAAGAAAAAAAATCTTTGTACGAACTACGTTATAACTTGATCCTCGTCATTATAAAGGGTACATAGGCAGCTTAAAGAAATTTAAGTTCAGTCACGTGATAAAAAAAATATATGTATATACATGAGTCTAGTGTAAAAAAAGTTAAATAAATAGATAAATAAATAAATAAAAGAAGTAGAAATGTAAAGAAGGCTAGAAGGCGCTGGAGAACATCACTGAGGAAATAAAAAAAAAAACTTCCATGTAAGAGATTTTAGCACTACAATAGATGAATCTAGTAATTAAAAGAACGATACAAGAAAAAAAAAACTCCTAGGCCACCACCTACTGATGTATGCCTGATCATAAGACAAGCAACGTCAAGTTAAGGTAGCTCCTGTTGCATGGCTTCTAACATCTGACATAGGACATCCAAAGCCTTGACATCTTTATCATAAAGGATTGGGGTGGTCTCGATCTCGTTTATCATCCCTCGCATCTCCGAGGCCTCAAGCTTATGCCGAGTCAAAAGGCATCTGCTTTAAAAAATCAGCTGGGATATTTTGGCTCATTCGGCCCTAATGACCTCCAACCTGGCTAATAGTTCCTCTTTTTCTTGTAAGGCTCGAGAGTCGTGTTCAAGTAGCACTTTTCATTTAGCAAAATCACTACTCTCATCATACAATATTTTCTCCAGATCAGACTTAGCCTCCTCCAGACGTTGCTTCTTACTTGTCTGAGTTAATTGAGAGGAAAAGGATAGCTGAAACTTATTATACTTCTCCACGTTTCGAAAATACTCATCTACAAGTTTTTTAAGAGGAGGGAGGTTGGCATCACAAATGTCGGAAATGGCTCGGAATATCTCATGAGTTTCTTTCTCTAGACAAAGGACCTTCTCAAAAGAAGTAGCATGATCTTCTTGTGCATAGTCTCCCTCATGGCTAATGCCACGTGGCGTTGAACGTCGGAAATCACATTGGCAGCACAGAACTCAAAAACCTCGGGAACGGCCAAGGGTGCTGCTCTATTTACTTGCCTCGGGAGCTCACGATCATTAAGACTTGCCAAGATTCTCGACGTCTCTCCGAGTTGGAGAACCCTTCCTGCTACAAGCACCAAGGGGCAACTAGTTTCCTTGGTTACGGGATCTAAAGCCTCGATGTTCCCAATGACCACCACCTCCTTGGCATGAGAGATGTTACCGGGGATAGCATGCACTTGATAGGACCTTGGCATAGGATCCACTGGCAGCGCTTCAGAAGTACCAACTCCCTTGACGGCTGAGTCAGCGACGAAAGAGCCCACCGAAGGTTTTTCGCTTCGTGATGCCTCAAGTCCTTCTTCTTATAGTATGTGGCCTATGGAATAATTCCTTATAATTTACCCCCTTGGAAATGCATGAAGGAAACAAACTTCTTCATGTCTTTGCTCATACCTGGTCCAAAATCTCTTGGTAAGGAAATTGATGTTTACTTGCAATCGTTGATTGAAGAGTTGAAAGAGTTATGGACAATTGGTGTGCGAACTTATGATTCTGTTACTGGTGAGTTTTTTCAACTATATGCCACCTTATTATGGACTATTAATGATTTTTCTGCATACGGTGACCTATCTGGGTGGAGTACAAAAGGTTATCAAGCACGTCCAATATGCAAAGAAGATAATTCGCCCTTCGGGATAAGAGGAAAAATATCATTTATGGGACATCGACATTATTTTCTAGAGAATCATAGTTGGCGCCGAATTAGGCAACATGATGAAAAAGTTGAACATAGACCTCCTCCAGTCGTAATGAATGGAGAAGAGATTTTACAACAAATAAATATGTTGAACTTTTCTGTGCTTAGCAAACATCCATCGAAGCAAGATAAAGAAAGAAAACGAATTCTAAACTGGACTAAGAAAAGTATTTTTTTTCCAACTTCCAAATTGGTCTAGACTATTGTTTCGACATAAATTGGATGTAATGTATATTGAAAAAAAACATATGTGACAATTTGGTGGGCACATTGTTAAATATTGAAGAAAAGACAAAGGATAAATGAACACTCGATTAGACTTACAATATTTGAAGATAAGAAAGGACCAACACTGATGTAGGTCGATAATAGAATTGTAAAACCACATGCAGCATACACATTAACTAATACTGAACGAATTTTGTTTTATAGATATTTGATATCAGTGAAATTTCCTAATGGATTCGTGTCTAACATATCACAATGTGTGAATGACAAGGAAGGAAAAATATTGGGGCTGAAAACACACAACTGTTATGTGTTGCTTCACAGACTACTCCCTATTCGTATTCGAGCATACCTACCGAAGAACGTATCCACTGCTATTGTTGAATTGTGTATATTCTTTTGCGACTTATGTGAAAAAACAATACATGTAAGTGATTTGAACATACTACAAGCAGACATCATAGTCATACTTTGTAAATTGGAAAAAATATTCCAGCCTGCCTTCTTCAATGTAATGGTACACCTTACTATTCATCTACTATATGAAACCAAAGTGGTGGGTCCAGTTAGTTACAGTTGGGATATATCTTATTGAAAGAAGTTTATGAACATTAATACAATTTGTATGGAACAGAGCACGTCCTGAGGGGTCTATAGCGGAAGCATATGCAATGAATGAATCATGGAACTTCTGCTCACGGTTTCTAACTAGGATTGAAATGAGATTCAATAGAGATGAACGAAATGTCGATAACATTCCCGATCATGAGATATTTGGTGAATTTGAATTATACAGGTAGAGGATACAACCATTAGGGGCGTCAACTTTACGGACACTATCAGCAGAGGAAAAGTGTATTGTACATTGGTACATTCTCAACAATTGTAAAGAAATAACAAACTATCGCAAGTACGTTTCAAAATATATAAATTTCTAAGTTCTAGGATAAATCATGTGATATAACTTTCAAATGATCAATTTTCTAGGCAACACTTGAGGTTAATTCGTCGTGAAGCTCAAAGCGCCTCTGACTTATATATAAGACATCAACACAAATTTTCCGATTGGTTCAAATCTTAGGTATACATAGTATTGGAAGTTGGGAGATGATTCATTATGTATAATTAATTATCAGGTTCTACAACGGCGCGAGAGAGAAGATATCTCCGATGATTTCTTTTTACTTGTAATGGGACTTTCATCTGAGGTGTGCTCTTACAATGGATGCATTGTTAACGGGGTACAATTTCACATTGTAAAGCGTGATAATCATCGAGCTACACAAATAGTGGAGTCTTAGTGGATGAGAATATCAGTGGAAATGGAAGTGTGGATAACAATTTCTTCGGTGTTGTAGACAAAGTATTAGATTTCCAATATGCGACAGAAGACGAAATTTTTTGTTCAAGTGTAGATGGTTTGACACGGATAACAACAAAAATAATAGGACACATGTAGATTTAGGATACAAATCGATCAATACATCACGCTTTTGGAATGTCGATGAGCTTTTCATATTTGCTATCCAAGCACAACAAGTCTTTTACTTTGATGACATAAAATATGGTAGCAATTGGAAAGTTGTTCAAGTAGTTCAAAATAAGTGAATATGGGATGTACCACAAGTGGATGATGTTGAAAATGTACAACTAGATTTACTAGAAATTTTCGGTAGAGTCCGAGTGGATGAAACCATTGAGGAGGTTACTTTATGCAAATTGACGTTGATCCTATAGTTGTGGAAAGACCAATTATTCGACAGGGTGATGATGAAGGATAATTATCTCCCAATAACAGTTCAAGTACTGATGAATAATTTGATTTAGATGACGATGATGAGTAATCATGTATCTATTCAATTCTCTTTCTTTGTTTACACGTATTTTATATTAATTTAATATTTTTTTTTTGTTTTTTTGCATTTGTATAGATACGATGTCAACCCCTAATAGGAAACATGAGGCTGATGAATAATTCTAGGAGTAATAGATATATCTAGGCAACACGGGATCTTCTATGTGTGACACTTTAGGTTAGTATATTTTGAAATATATTCAGTTAACTGAAATACATCCTAAACCGTTTTAAATTTTTTATTCCTTAGATAGTAGCTCAGCATCCACTCAGAGGAAACGCGAGCATTCGTGGAACATCGAGTTGGAAAAATAAGTAAAAAAACATGGTAGAATTACAATTGTGGTAAATGAGGGGGAGACGAAGCTGATTTCTCAACATTCGGTACGATTTAGTAATGCGATTGGTGTTGTCGTGAGATCTGCATTTTCAGTACGATGTCCTACTTTTGCTGAGGTTCCAAACAGTTTATAGAATTTTCTAAGAGTCAATTGTTGGTAAGTTATAAGTTTATTCTTTTAGAGCCAATTGTAGACTAAGAGTCATGAACATCAAATATGTTAATTCTTCCTTTATTCTTTTGTAGCCTCATTTCGTGCTTAATCTATCCAGTCAACGACTTAACCATTTTATAGAACATCAAATGCAAAACTCCTTCAAAGAATTTAGAATAGATTTGCACACACATTATAGGAAATGTGGAGATCCGCAACAAGCACGTGCCAACTTGCGTAGCTAGCTTAAAAATAGACCAGAAGATTGGTATTTTTTGTGTGACCACTTCAAGAGTGAAGCGTTTTAGGTTAGAATAATTTAGGGCGTGTATCATTTACTGCATTTACTATTATAATTTTTTTTTTGTTCAAATGTAGGAAAAGTCGAAGACGAATAGAAAGAATAGAGAGAAATTACCGTTCGACCACGTAGGCGGATCGAAGTCGTTCCTGCAAATATAAGCAGAGTTGCAGGCAAAGAAAGGTAAAGAAATAGGACGTGTTGACCTATTTAGGAAACACACTCTAAAGGTGGCAAGTTCGCGAACGAAGCAGCTGAAAAAACACATGTAACATTTTTTGTTTTACTTTCGTGTTGTTTTTCATTTCCAACTTCAGTCGCTCATACTTATACATTTAATTAATATGTCCAGAATCAAATTTTAGAATTACAATCCAATCCCACTCTAGAAGATTCTCAACCACTAATAGGGGATGAAATCTGTGAGTCGATTTTGGGTAGACGACTCGGATATTCAAATGGCCTAGGTCGGGGCCCTAAACCTAAGTCAAGAAGGGGTAACAGCTCATCGAGTTCGTCATCTACTCAAGGAACGGAGAGGGAGGTGAGGGAATTGAGAGCCAACTTTGAACAGTCTCAGTCGAGGATTAAGGAATTTGAAGACGTTAAAAAAAAATGAAAGAGAATCATGCAAGAAAAATGGAAGAAATGAAAAAAAAAATGATTGAAGACATGATACGATCATAGAGAGGAGGGTCATTGAATTAGATATGATTACTTCATTATTTAGTTATTTAATATGTTGCTATCCTGCAGTTATGGTAGCAACGTAGTTATGTCTTAGTAGCTTTATGATAAAGAATTGTTGGCTATCCTGCAATTATGGTAGCCAAACAACTGGATTTTGATGTGTTTTTTTGTCATTTTGTTGTTTTTGTGTGTTTATGAATGTTTGTGAAGTTCGAATTTGTTGTAGGAGGTAGATCGAGTTTGGTTATAATCGTTTTGGAGTTGAATTTGTAGGTTTTTGTGTATTTTTTGATGTATATGAGAAGTTTCATGTTTGTCGGGGGGTGGGTAGAGTTTGATTATACTCGTTTTACTCATTTTGTCGTTGAACTTGGAGTTTTTGTGTGTTTATGAATGTTTATAAAGTTCAAATGTGTTGTGGGGGGTGGGTCGAGTTTGGTTTAGATTGTTTTGGGGAGAAAGTTTGAGTTTTATGTGTATTCGTTCTTGTTTATGAAGTTTGAATATGTTGTGGGCTGGGTAGAATTCGGTTATAATCATTTTGGAGTTGAATTTGTAGGTTTTGTGTATTTTTTGATATTTATGAGGAGTTTCATGTTTGTCTTGGGGGTGGGTAAAGTTTGATTATACTCGTTTTGCTCGTTTTGTCGTTGAACTTGGAGATTTTGTGTGTTTATGAATGTTTATGAAGTTCGAATGTATTGTGGAGGGTGGGTCGAGTTTGGTTTAGATTGTTTTGGGGAGAAAGTTTGAGTTTTATGTGTGTTCACTCTTGTTTATGAAGTTTGATTATGTTGTAGGGCTGGGTAGAGTTCAGTTATAAATGTTTTGGAGTTGAACTTTTAGGTTTTCATGTGTTTTTTTTACAATTATGAGCGTCGGGAATTTCGTGGGGGACGGGTAGAGTTTTTTATTATACTCGTTTTACACGTTCTGTCGTTGAACTTGGAGTTTTTGTATGTTTATGGATGTTTTTGAAGTTTGATTATGTTGTAGGGGGGTGTTTGTTTGATTATAATCATACGGAGATAAGGTTGGACGATTATGACATTTGTGGATATTTTTGTTTATGAAGTTTGAACGTATTGTGGATGTTTAAAGATTATGACATTTGAATTTTTTTTTTATTGTAGGATGTTGTTCGGAGATGAGGTTGGACGATTGTTTAAGATGTTGTGTAACAGACGTTGTTTTCTTTTATGTATTTATTGACATTGTTTTCATTTTATTTTTTCCATGTATTTCTGAAAACAAATTTCTTTTATTTAGTATCAACTTTGTTTTATTGTAGGATCTTGTAACTTTTCATTTATTTGTTATAGTATGAACTTCGTTTTCTTTGTTTTATTTATTATGTGAATCTGTTTGACTTGGTTAATGATGTTTTACAGGTTATTTAGATCAAATTTTAAAAAATTACAAATTATAAATTAAAAAATTTAAAAGCCAATATTCAACCATTGAAGGAACTCCCCATTCATATTTTAGCGCGTCGGGAGTTCCCATAACTCCCAACGAATAAAACAAACTGTCGGAAGTTCTAACTCCCGACGCATAGAACAACGCGTCCGGAGTTTCTAAAACTCTCGACGCATAAAACAGGTCGTCGGGAGTTGTTTGTTCTAGAACTCCTGACGCATAGAATAGGGCGTCGGGAGTTCCTAGAACTGCCGACACCGTATATTATGCGTCAGCAGTTCTAGGAACTCCCGATGCCCTATTCTATGGAACTTCCGATGGTTTGTTTTATTCATCGGGAGATCCTCTCCCGACGGATTTTTCCCGACCAAACTCCTGACAATCCATCTATCGTGAGGAGATGAACTCCCGACACAATTTCTACCCTTTCTTGGCGATTTGGGGCGTTGGGAGAAGTGTAATTTCTTGTAGTGTCTCTCATACTTTAATTTTTTAGATTGCATCTTTGAAAACATTGTAACATGTTTCTAACATTTCAAGGATGCTTATTCCAATCAATCTATGTTAAATTGTTTTCTTTTAATTTATTGAACAAGTTTCAATTTTATTAAGCAACCTTATTCACTAAATTTTAATATTGTCATGTTGTGGTACAATGTTCCTAAATGACTTAAATTTTCTTATAAATCAAGCTAAGTCACTAAGTACCAATTTCATATCATGAAAGCGTGTCATCAATTATTCACGTATAAAAATAATATAATTGTTGAATGTTAAAATGTAAAGGATTAAATTAAGATTTTTTTTGGGTACTAAAAATATTAAGATTTTAAAATAATATGAACCATTAAAAAAATCTTAATTAAAAAAATTATTTAACCATTCATACTAATGATACTTTGATTTTAAACATATATCTTGCTTTCATCTAACTAAAGATATTTTGATTTGAAAATAATTGTTTATTTTCTAAGGAATAAAATAAAGTTGTGAATTTGAAGTATTTTATTTTAAGTATAAATCAAAACTTTACTTTTTAAGTATAAATCAAAACTTTACTTTTCATACCTATTTTATTCTTTTTTTTTTTAAAATTGCACAAAAAGTCATTTTAGTCACTGTCATTAGTTATCAACAAATTTTTTAATTGATACACAATTAAACTTGTGGTTAATACCTTATTTATCAATTTACTAATAACACACGATTTTAGATCACATTTTTTAAGGCTCGACTTTTATCTAAAATTGTAAAGAATTTATACCCAAGGATAGTTCAAAAATGTTTATAAAAGTTTGGGAGTAATATTGCAACTTTTTAAAGTACATGAATATTTTTGAAACAAGAGGCAAAATTCAAGAGTATTCTCTATACTTTAACCATTTAATAAAATAAAGGGACCAATGATAATTTTGTTTTTTTAAAAAAACACACACACATGTATATGGATAGTTTTATTTTAACCGTTGAAGTTTGAAGTTTGTTTCAAAAAAAATCTTAAAAGTTGTTGCAACTAAATTCACAAATACAAAAGTTTATGTTTGCTTATATGTTACTCATGCGAGCAAATCTAAATGCATTGAGAGGTTATCGCTAGGAAAAATCATAAAAGAATAAAATTGGAGGCGCTAAAAGCTCGTTTGATAACCTTCTCATTTCTTGTTTCCTGTTTCCCATTCCATGTTCCCTATTTACTGTTTCTTCTTCTTTAAGAATAAGAAATAGGAATATGTTTGATAATTATTTTTGTTTTCTGTTTCTTAAAGAAAAAGAAAAAGAAAAAGAAATAGAAACAAAAAATTGTTTGAATGTAATATAAAAAGAGAAGATATGTCATACATTAAATATTGGAAAAGATATTATCAAAAGTTTATGTCATAAAATATAAGTAAGTCCCAATGAAAACTAAATATAATAATAAATTGTATCCTATTTTCATATGTTACCCAAATTTGATCGGTACTGTCATCTCTAACTCATGCCATTTGTAATCTAAATATTGAAGAATTTTAAAATTCAAAATTAAAATAAAATATAAATATAACAAAATTATTTTTGTAAATAGAAAAATTAATAAAGAGAATAAATAAAATATAAAAAATGAAAATAAATATGAAAAACAAAGAATAAATAAAAGTATCTTTTGAGAGTTGAAATTTGAAATATATAAAAAAAATAACATACATATTAAAAATTAAAATAAGGGGTCTTTTTAAATTTAAAAAATATTAGCTTTATATACGGTTTTGGAATTTTTTGTTTTAAAGTATAAATATTTTTTTGGAATTTTTTTATTTATAAGAATTTCTTATAAAATAATATATAAATCCAATTTTAAAATTTAAAGTTAAAATAAAATATAAATATAGATTTTTTTTATAAATATAAAATTAATAAATAAAAAATGAAAGATAGAAATAAATATAAAACAAAATAAAAATGACCATCTTAAGACTTGGAACACACAATCAAGAGATGGAAAAAAGTTATGGATATACAAAAGTACCAATGGGCCAATGATACATTTTGCTAAATAAATGAAACAATTTAATATAAGATAGAAACAAAACCGTGAGAAACTATATTGTAGTTTTTCGACATTTGTCCATTTTTTAGGAACGTTCTTCAAATTTTAGAAACAAATGTAGGAACGGTTATCAAACAAGTCTATTTCTTGAAAAATGAGAAACAGAAACAGAAAACGTTATTAAACGGACCCTAAACTGAACAAAAAAAGACAATAGGTTTATGCTTAGATTTGTCCACATAAATATAAAAAAACATAAATGTAAACCATTTTTTTTTATTAATGAATCTAGCGAAGAAAGCCTATAAATTTTGTTTTTGAAAAAAAATTTAAATTTTAATAGTTAAAATAACACTTTTCAAAATTCGAAGTATAAGCCATTCTATAATTTAGAGATATTTTCGATAATATAACCTATTCACCTCTTAATTTTTTAAATTTGATATATTGCAAAAAGTTAGGGTTCCTTTCAATATTTAATTTAATAGGGAACTGATCGTATCAATGACCTTGCTTGACACGATGAATTATTTTTTATTTATAAATTTAAAAAACTAGACTTATTTTATTTTAATTTTTCAATGCATATTTTCCCCTCAACTTTTCCCTATACCCTCTTTCTATATTTTTAAGTTTTCCTATCCTCTCTTTCTAAGATAAATTACACTTCTAATCCCTAAAATTTAATCAAATTAATTCTTAAATTTAAAAATTAAATATCTCATTTGATAACCATTTGATTGTTTAATTTTTTTTAAAAAAATTAAGTATATTTTATCCACATTTCTTACAATGATTCACATTTTTCTCAAGTACAATGGTTGAATTATTAACCAAATTCCAACAACAAAAACAACTTTTTGAAAGTCATTCATTTTAATTCTCAAAATTTGACTTGATTTTTAAACAATTGATAAAAACTAGATAATAAAAGTAAAATTTGGAAGTGGAAGTTAAAAACAAAAATAAAAAACAAAATAGTCACCAAACATATCCCAACAACCAAGTTTTCAAAGCTTGATTTAAATCCAAGTTAATATATTAATTATTTAACTGAAGGGTGACATGACAACTCATTTCTCCTCACTTTGGTTTATTGTTCTGTATTCTAAAAAAAGAAACTAATTATGAGAAAATAATAATTTTCAAAATCAAAGTAATAACATTTATATTTAAAATTAAAAAAAAATGATTGCTTTCATTTTATTAATATGTTGATTTGAGAATAATAGAAAAACTTATAAGATCAAAATAAAAATTTGGAATATTTGGGTAGAACAACACAATTAATTCCTTTTTAACAAGTACTTGAAATAAATTTACTTCCAATCAAACAAATCCTAAATTAATATGGTCTCGACATTTCTAAGTTCTAAAGTTTTTCCTTTTTCTTTTTCCCCTCTTTTGAGTAATTCATTTTTATTTCAAAAAGAACGGTAGATTGAAAAAAACACCTTTCAAATGGGAATCCACCATTGTGATATCGACTTTATTTATTCCTACTACACTTTGTCATCCTACTCAAAATGCTTGACATTGCACTCAATTATCTACCTTAAGCAAAGCAACAAAATATTAGGTAAAGACTTCAATCTCAATCGGTAGCCAAAGCCAAATGAGTAATAGTTTAACTAGTATAAAGTATGTAATCTCGACCAAGAAGTCCAATATGAATCTCCTTGGGAGATATTGTCAGAAAACAAGATCTCAACCAGTACTTGGACATCGACTTACTGACTACCAACTATGCTGCTGAAGCTTCAAATTACATATCATACAGACATAAAGAATGGCAGCGAGGAGAGGATCTTCTTACCAGGTAGCTATCTTCTGGGGCCACCCTGATTCGAAGCACTTCGTCAGAACACCCTGATTGCCTCCCCCAGATTCTCTTCAGATAGCATGGACTGCAGGTCATTGTGGTTCACAAAGTTGTTAAATTCTATGGCTGTCGACAAAATGTCGTTAGAAAGTATTTGACGTTGACAGACTTCAATCTCAAACAGTAATCAGAAATTGACTCAACGACCAACAAACTACGTCGAAGAGCTTTAGATTACATATCATGAAGACTGTAAAGAATAGCAGCCAGGAGAGGATATTCTAACTTGCTAGCTATCATCTGAGGCGGGCATGATTCGTAGCCTTTCATCAGAACCCGGCTTGCCTCCTCCAGAGACTCTCTCTTCTGCTAGCAGAGACTGCAGGTCGCTGCCGTTTGCCAAGCTGTTAAATTCTACTGCCTTGGATGGCATTGTTGGATAGCGCCGTTGACAGAACGTCATCAATCTCTTGATTGATTGCAAGTATTTCCTTGTTGTTTCATCATTCATGATATGAGCCACACTATTGGTGTAAATCTTTTCACGAGCTGAACGTTCGTGAATACCAACCATAGTGACACCAATAGGCCATGGGGCATTTCCAATGGCCATCTTGATGTATTGATCCATGGCAGCTAGATAGTCTCGTTTCATGCAGCATTCGACAACTACCAACAATGCTTGCCGAATATCGTCAGGAAGAACCTAAAAGAAAATTTAATAATACGTTAATGAAAAGTATCTGCTAAAAAGGATACCTCACAAGATAATTGATTTCAGCAAACCCACATCACAGTTCTCTTGTTTCTCAGCTCTCACAAATGTCAAGTTAAATCTAAGGACATTGTCGTGAAAGCCACAAAAAGAGCACTAAACATAAAAGATCAATGAAGTTTAAAAACACCGCAGTGCAATAATTAATTCCATATAAACATGCTTCATGCCAGAAAATTTTATCATGAAGAAGCTAACCTCAGATAAATAATTAGAAATAAAAAATTTCTATTCAAAGTATATGTTTGTCACATACATAACATTTGTCAAATGATGTCAGTGGTTCGCTATGAACCAGTAAAAAACAAAAAAAAAAAAGGAGAATGAATAAGTAATAGAATAGTAAATTTAAAAAGGGAAGTTCAAGAATGACACTTGCATGTGGTTGACAAAAACGATACTTCAATTGAATTAATTTAATGAAAACAAAAAATATAATGCACATTCCTCACTCCTCAGCCACCCCTGGGAGGGAGGAGGGGGAGCCTAGCAAGTCAAATAGTGCAATTGAAATTAACAATGCCAGCCCACAAACACCCAAGGCTTATTATTCTCCAATGGTTCTCCCCGAGTTCAACAGCATAGACATCTGAATCTCTGACCTCTTAGTTAAAGGTATGTTCCGGTTGGCACATGGGGTTATATGGTTGTAAAAAGTGTTTTAAAAGGTGTCGAGGTGAGGCGCAATTCATAAGTCAGCACACGCTTTCCATGAAGCACCTGGGCACGAAACGTGGGCTTCTCGTAACATTTAAAAAATAATAATAATAAATAAATCACGTACCCTCAAAACGCAAGAATTACTGTGCTTTATGGTTTTTATTTTTTTTAAAAAATAATAATAAACCTAATTGCTTCAACATAAAGTAAAAGAAGTCGAGCCGTTCTATATTCACTTCATGCTGCATGACGGCATTAAAGCTCTGCCATCTTCAGTTTCACATTCACTTCATCAAATCACCATCTCTGTTTTTTCTTCAAAGAGAAGATTAAATGCCACCGGTGGCCGGCCACCCTTCTTCTCCTTCAGTCCCGAATCTCATGATCACAACAGCCACCCTTCTTCAATTCTTCTTCAGTCAGTCAGAGTCCAATTTTTTGGATGGTAAACCTCTGTTTTTTTTTTTGAGAAAAAACAGAGAAGAAGACAGCAGAGCAGAAGCATTTGAAATGTCTGTTTTTTCCAACCTTCAATCATCTCAATAAATCACAAATTGCACGGTTTGTCATCTCAATCGGCCTTAACTGTTTTTTAAATCCAAAAACGTGTTCTATAAAGTTTGTTCTTTATTTTGTTCTAGCCCCACTTCTTGAAAGAGTACCACATCAGTCATCAGACTATCACAGAAAAACGACGGCCACCCTTCTTCAGCCACGAAAGCAACATTCAGATTCCAGTCCAATTCAGCCACCATTCTTCTTCAACTCTCTTTCAGTTCAAGTCTTATTTTTTGAAGATTAAACCTCTGTTTTTTGGTAAAAAACAGAGAAGAAGACAGCATCTCAATAATCTCAATAATCCTCAACTTGAACGTTAGCCAAGCCAAGCTTCGATCATCTCAATAATCCTCGACTTGAACGGTTTGTCATCTCATTTATTCTTTAAAAGTTATGAATTAATTTTTTTTGTGCCTGAATATTTAGTGGTAGCAAATAGCAATATAGTATAAAACAGGACATTTTAGAGAGGAGAAGTTTCACTTGTCATGGCCTATTTAAATAGCTTGGTTTACTCGTTTTGGATCTTTTGGTGCATAAATATTATTATTGGCAATAGACAGTAAGTCGTGGGCTTGGTGACTGTCCTATGAGTTTCTTGTTGTGTGAAATTGGTCATCAGTGATAGAAAGTTTGGTTTAATGTTATCTGAATTAATAATTTTGAGAGCACAACTGGGTGATATGTCCATTCTCTTTTTTCTAATAATTGTTTCATTGCATGCATTGGGATTTTCATAACGTAGATGGCTGAGGATAATATAAGAAAAGATCCGGCATGGAAATATGCTCGATTGCAGAATGACAAAGCTATAAATACATTCATGTGTGGGTTTTGTTCAAAAATAACCAAAGGAGGGATCTAAAGGATGAAACATCTTGTTGGTGGATACAGAAATGCCACAGCCAGTAGAAAATGTCCGGATCACATCAAGGAGGAAATTAAAGAGTATATGTCCAAGAAAAAGGACATTAAAGAACAAAGAAATTAGATTGTGGACATTTATGTAGAAAATTATGGTATCAAGGACGAGGATGAAGATGAAGTGATGGTAAGCAATGTGAATAAAAGAGCGGCACCAAGTGGACCAAGTTCAAAGAAGCCAAGACAAAAGGGCCCAATAGATGCATATTTTACACCGAACCCAGAAACTGGGGTTCAAAATAGAAAGAATGACGAAGGAAAGAAAAAACAAACGACAATGAATACGGCCTACAAAAGGGAAATCAAGGAGCACACCATCCAAAGGATTGCTCGATGGTTTTATGATGCTGGAATACCTCTCAACGCTTGCAGTTATGAAAGTTTTGCCCCTATGATTAAAGCAATAGGGCAATTCAATCCTAGATTGAACCCACCATCTTATCATGAATTGAGAGTGTCATGTTTAAAAAAGGATTTAGGTGCCACTCAGGAGCTCATGAAGAGTCATAAGGTGGAGTGGGTCAAAGTTGGATACACTCTTATGGCTGATGGATGTATGGATAGAAAAAATAGGATATTAATTAACTTTTTAGTTGATAGTTCGAAAGGCACTATGTTTATTGAGTCAATTGATGCCTCATCGTATGTAAAGGATAGGAAGAAAATGTTAGAATTGCTCAATAGTTTTGTAGAGTGCATTGGAGAAGCTAATGTCGTACAAGTTATTACCGATAGTGCCTCTGCAAATGAGATGGCAGGTAAGAACGCAAAGTACTAATTACTTCTTTTGAAATTAGCTAGTACCTTGTTGCGAGACTATTCTTATTTTACTTTGGTAATACTTGATAGGGAGACTGTTAGAAGCAAAACGACCACAATTAGTTTGGTCACCATGTGCCGCTCATTGCACAAACTTGATGTTGGAGGACATATACAAGATCCCCAATATTTGCAAAGCATTAAAAAGATGCATAGAGATTAGCAATTTTATTAATGTACGACCGGGATTGTTAAATATGAAGAGACGATTTACTGATAAAAAAGAGTTGATTAGACCAGCTAAAACTTGTTATGCTAATGCTTGCATCACATTATCAAGTATACATCATCAAAAGAACAACTTGAGGAAGATGTTTACTTCAGATGAATGGAAAAATAGCAAATGGAGCAAGGAGCAACAAGGCAAGAGAGTAGTTCAGACTATTATGTTGGCTAGTTTCTGGATTTTTTTTTAGAAAAGGAAACGGCCTTTATTAATCATTAAGATACAGTACAGGGAATGTGTACTCAAAATCAAGGCGAATACAAAAACCAAAATTAAAACCAAAGGATCAGCAGGTGCACCCGATCATCTCAACTAGGTTGACACCCCCATAGCGCCCTCATCATATCCAACAAAACTGAGGAAACCTTATAAAACTAGCAATAAGGTTAACCACAACAAAAAGAGAACAATTAAATGCTTCACAAGCTAAAGCTGCAAAAATCCAAGAACACGACAAAGATGACAATTACAACAAAAGTGACAAAAAACTAGAGATGCTGCCACATCGAACAACCAAACTAGAAGAGCCGCTAGCTATGCTTCCATTTGAATGAATGCCTGCCAATTTAAACTTATGTCTTGTAAGGAGTAAGCTTCAAAACATTTAGAGAGGGAGCACCAAAGAGAAACATTAAGCTTTGCCGCCTCAAATCGAGCAAACCAAGGAGTTTCCTTACCGTTGAACACTCTGGTTTCTTTCAAACCAAATTTCAGCCAACACTACCTTTATTCCATTAATCCAAAGTAAATTTGAGTTTTTCTTGAGAGTTGTTCCAAAAAGTAGTTGTACATTGCTTTTGAAGGAATTGCCGAAGACCCAAGAAGTGGTGAAGCAATTGAGAAATGCTCTCCAGCAATTAATGGCGAAAATACAATTGAAGAAGAGGTGTTGAAGATCTTCCTCAGCTGATTTGCGTAGGACACACCAATTGGGGGAGATATAAAAAGAAGGCAGCTTCCGCTGCAGCACAGAGGAGTAGTTAAGGGCTCCAAAAAGCATTATCCAAATTGTTATATTAACTCGCCTAGGGCTGTTGGACTTCCAAAGACCCTTTTGAAGGCTAGCTGAGAGTGGAGAGGCCAAAGAAAGGTGGTTTACTAGTGATTTAACTGAGAAGGAGCCATTATTTTCAAGGGACCAAATTTGAGTATCTTGCCTACTGTTTACTTCTTTCTTGACCAACAAAGCTAATAGGATTTGGAACTCTAGGATCTCTTTTTCCTTTAAGGCTCTTATGAAGTTGATGGACCATCCATGAAGAAGTGTGAGAGTCCCAATAGTTTGAGACTGAACCATTGGGGTTGGTGGATAAACCAAACAAGGAAGGGAATCTGTTTTTTAAAGGAGAAGAATCCAACCAAGGGTTTTGCCAAAATGCAATTCTATTCCATTTCCCAATTTAAAGGCTGCCAAATTCTCAACTTTCAACCATAATCTTGAAATACTTATCCAAGGACTGTAGAGACTACAATGAACCTTGCCGGATGTGTGCCAACCAAATTGGCTACTGCCATGAATATTTGTGATGACTTGATTCCACAAGGAGGTTTGTTCTTTCATAAACCGTCAGCCCCACTTGGCTAAAAGGGCCAAGTTTTTAGCTTTCAGTCCTCCTAGCTCGAGACGGCTAGTTTCTGGACTACAATTGTTTTTGCTCTTAAAATATCGGGCCCACTAGTGCAAATACCTAAATTGGTGGATGGTGAGAAGAAGCCTCCTATGGGATATATTTATCTGGACAGAGCTAAGGAAGCTATTGCTAAATCCTTTAATGATAGGAAAGAAAAGTACAAGGACATTTTTACAATCATTGATAGAATATGGGAGCTTCAGTTGTACCGTCCTTTGCATGCAGCGGGATAGTATTTAAACCTAGGATTCTATTATTCGAATCCTAACATTCAGGAGGAGGATGAAATAGTTAGTGGGTTGTACTCGTGTATAACAAACATGGTTGCTTCATTAGACATACAAGACAAGATACTTGCAGAACTATTGTAGAGCTAAGCAAGTACAAGAGAGCTGAAGGATTGTTTGGACAAACTTTAGCAATCAGACAACGAGACAAAATATCTCCAAATAAACCGTAATTTTTAACTTTTTAAGTGTTTAATAACTAAAGGATTACTCAATTACAAGCTATTAATATATATATTATTGGTTTCTAACTATAGTGGAATGATGGGATAACTTTGGACAATTAACTCCAAACTTGCAAAAGTTTGCTGTGAGAATTTGAAGTCTTACTTGTAGTGCCTCCGAACGCAAACGTAATTGGAGTGTGTTTGAGCAGGTTATCTTTCCTCTCCTTAAGCATATTGAGAATTAGTTTTTATAGTTTCAATGACAATGAAACTTTTTAACTTTGTAGCTTCATAGCAAGAAACGAAATAGGCTTGCTCAAAATCGTCTGAATGATTTAGTGTTCATTAAATACAATAAAGCATTAAAACGTCGATATAGCCTTCGGGATATTGTCAACTCCATCTCTTCAAAAGATATTTGATAGTAATGAGTGGTTGATTGGAAGAATGGATGATGATTCTGAGGAGGATGAGCTTATATTCAATGATGATTCTTTAATGTGTGGTGATGTTTCAAGAGCTGTTGGAGCCAAAGAACCTGCCTACTATTCTAGAGCTAGTACCTTAAGAGCTAAGACTAACGTTTCATGTCCACCCTCGTCCTCCACACAGCCACTGACACAAGCCACCCCTACACGAGTAAATTTAGATGACTCTGAGACGGAAGAAGAAGATACAAATGGCTATAAGTCCAACGATGGAGTGAATGAAGATGAGGACCAATTTAGTGATGATGTGTTTGGTCTTTAGGACTCTAAATTTTATTTGTGATCGTTGTTGACTGTTGTATAGTTTTGTGCTTTACTAATATTATAGCATTGGTTATCTTTTATATATTGTAGTTAAGCCTCATTTCTTCCTATGAAGGTTTTCTATTTTGTATACACACACACACATACATATATTTTTATGTTTTTATACATAATGCACCTTTAAAAAAAAACCTGCGCCTTTTTGTGCACCTTACGCCCCGGGCTTTATAAAACACTGGTTGTAAACTTGTGATATATGACTCATCAGTTGGCAATTAGAAGGGGGCAGTAACTCTGAAACAGGTGGCTAGAGCCAAGGGTCTAACTGAAGAGGTTGTCAGGCCAAAAGTTAAGCATTCAACCATGCTAATAACAAAACAGGCAGCAGCCAAATATCTAAACAGTTGGCCATAATCATACACTATAATCGTAAAAAATCTAGTAATGGTTTATTGTCAATATCTACTTCTTACCGCACTTCCAAAGGCAATTGTCAAATGATTACCTTTTTTTTCTTTGGACAATATGTGAGGTGGGGGAATAGAACATAAGACCTCAAGGTTGTTAGTACAAATTCACGCCACTTGAGCTATGCTCATGTTGACATTTTCGAATGGTTACCTAGAAAAGACTTGAACTCCAATAGGATCATAGTGTCAATTTGAATGGCATTCCTAAAAGCTTTTGGAATGACTTTTGGATGGGTACTGATCCATTTACAAATGCTTTCCCAAGGAGATTTTCTATCACCAATTGAAAAACTGCTTCTATCCAAGACATTTATAACCTCCCTAGATTTTGTTTTGGATCTGAAATCAAAGAATGGATCTCTCTCCCATACTTGCTTTCAGCCTTCTACTGAGTGTTCTTCCAGTAAATGAATTTGGCTGTCTGACAAATACAGGGATTTTTTTCCCCTTCTTGCAACTTCTTTTTCAAGGACATAGGGAACAAATGATTCCAAAGAAACCCAATCTTTACAAGGAGATATGTCACTTGAAATATATCCAAAGGAAGTTCAGCTTTTCTTGTAGGATCTCTCTCATGAGAGTATCAAGACTAACAAAACTAATAAAAAAGACTTCCAAATTGGTGCCTCTCCCGAAGACCCAAGTTGAGCTTTATATGCATGAAAGATGTTGAATCCCCAAGCCTTCGCTTCCTCAAGTGCCAGTTAGCTCAGAAACTGCCGAATTACATGCACTTAAACTGCTCGTGCCGAGTGGCTCTTCTCTTTATCATTAACAACCTACTCCCTTGGATGCTTGATAGTAATCGTTTCAGAAAGAGAGAAAGTTCTTTGGATACAGTTTGATAGAACTACTTTTGATTGTTAGGGCTAGAGATGAATACATTCAACAACAAAAGCAAGTTCTTAAGCAATCTTTTGGATTCTCTTATTTTTGTGGCTTTAGCTCGGTGTAAATTCCACGCTCTTTTAACTCATCCATTTAGTACTCTCTTATTCACTTGGAAGGGCTATTTGTAAACATCTCTGACTTGGGACTAACTTCCCTGCCTTATTATAAGCCACTGGCATCACTTTATAAATCTACATGTTCAGAGAGGGGGCCTTTTCACCAGAGCACTAGCGGAGCGAATGAAGTCTAGATATATCATGATGCAGCATCATCAAGAAAATGGAACATTCAACAAATCGACTATATAACTAAAGGGGCAAAAATGTACCTTCTTCCTGCAAAACTTGAACAGAGGATGTAAATAACGAGCACACTGCTTGAATGTTGCTACCATAGACTTCCCTTTGGCCGTCCGCTTCTCTGCTTCAGGCATTTCATCCAACTCCTGGTTCCACTCGTTCAACAACCTCTTAAAAAACACCAATATCTTATCTTCCTCACATAACTCATCAAAATTAGCTTTCATTCTATTTAAATCTTTGTCCGCATCGACCCCACTCGAACCCCCATCGGCACTTTCTTCATCAGCCCCACCTCCATCTCCCTCTTCCCCAGCACCATCCTCCTTCTTCTGCCTCTTCCTCTCACTCAAAATCCCCGTCTTCTGCCGCTTCCTCAACTCTGCAATATCCCGAAGAAAATCATTCGTTTGCCCCTCGGTCAAATCACTATCCACCTCAAAAAGCCCCGCTTTCAGCACAAACTTCAAACGGTCTAGCCGAGCATCATCATCTTCCCCGAAAATCGTAATGGGCTGTTTCAGAAACCGAAGTCTCCGGATCACTTCCTGTCTGGGAAGGACGAGGTTGTCGATGTTCTGCTCGTCCGTTAGGGATTTCGAAGTGGTGGCGGTGGAGTTGATAGCCACGGAGGAGGAAGTGGTGGAGGCCGAGGCTAATGGATTGGATTTGGAAGATGTGGAGGTGGCCTCAGCGGCGGCAGCGGAGGTGGTGGATTGTCGGAGAGCTTTAGCCTCCAATTCGCGCTTCTCTTTCTCGCGTAGCTGTTGGATTTGCTTCTGTTCGATTTCAGATCGCTTGAAGACGCGCTTGCCGCCGGTTTCGGTGGCTAGGGCTTGACGTTTCTTCAGAAGTTCTTGCTTGAGGAGATCCATTGATTCTGCTGCTTCTCCGTCGCCGGAATCCCGTTAGGGCTTTACTTTCGGAGCTCTGATTGGAAGAGAAAGGGGAAAAACGACTATCGAAAAATAAAGAGCACTAAGCTTAATTGTGATTTGTTCGTCTTGCTTTATCCTAATATGTGAGTTAAATTACATTTTAGTCCCTACTTTTCAACATAATTACATTTATACTCCAAGCCATTATAAATTCTATTCATAGTTACAATATTACTGACCTTTCATAAATTTTTCAATCTTTAACGCAGAAGGCAAGTATACTTATCATCCCCTCCCCACATCGATATCGTATAAGTTTTTCGTCAAACATTCTAACAGATTTCTGGTCTTAAGTATCTAAGTATAATGGTAATATTTGAATTTTAAATAGTACTTGAATGAATTGAGATCACATCTGAATAAAATAGATTTTCAAGATATGAGAATGTGGTTACTAAATACTTAAAATAATTTATAGTTGTCACCTATACCAACAAAATGCACATTTGTTTTTTGTGGTCATCTCAATTGTTAAGTTAAACATTCTTAACATAGAGCAATTCTATATAAGGTGACTTCATATAAATTTTTCTAAGAAGTATGTGAGTGACAATGTCGAAGATGTTACAATCTAGGCTCAAGACAGTACACTAATGTTTTAGCTTTTGAAATGAAATGAGCATTTTTTTAAAAAATGACAAATTTTAGAGTTTCCAAAACAAATGACAAATTTTAGAGCTTTTCTTTTTGTAATGGTTTATAAGTTATTAAACTCCGAAGGAAGTAACAATTTAGCAAATGAACTTTAATTTGAAATTATTTAGTCACTGTTCCTTTTCAAACTTGTAACAATTTAGTCTCTAATGTCTAAACTTTAAAAAATCATTGTTGGGATGTATATCATAAAGTTTCGTAGTCAATAAGTTATTTGAAATAATTGTTAATTACTTTATGTATGTGGTCGATGGAATTTGTCACCTAATTTCAGACCAAATAATTTTAATTGTTCCTACCTAATTTTGCAGTATTGGTAGCACGGGTCGAACTTAGGGAACCGAAGAGTTTCCAAATTAAATGGTTTACAAGTCTAGGTAACCAAAGGGGGTTGTGAGATTGATTGATTGCAATAAAATTTAAAATGGCATAAAAGTAAACATAACAAAGTGAAAATTGAAATAAATATGTGAAAAGACCCTAGCTTGGGTTATTACGAAAAAAATTTCTATTCAATATACTCGATCATCGAATTCTCATTATCATAATTAAATATTTGCTTACATCCAACTGAACTAATTGGAAAAACCAACTAATTGCCCTAATGAACTAACTAGTCCAAATTGAATTGATGAAAAGCATGCAAATTTAAGTTTGTCCCAATTGCATTAAGATCTAAGGCAAAGTTAAGTTGAATATTTATTTCAAGCGCCTAATTAAATATTCATTCAATTCAATCTCAAGTTAGTTAGAACAATACTTATCGAATTTGATTTGCGATTTACCCTAACCTATCGCTTCTTGGAAATCAACATAAGATTAAATGTCACGATCAACATAAGATTATAATTACAAACTACATGACCCATGAGATTCAGGGCATCAACCCCACACATTTAAGGAGTTAGATATGGACAACATGGTAATTTTGGCCCACACACTTAAGGAGTTAGATATGGACAACATGGTAATTTTGGCCCAATTAAACTTATGAGCAATTTGGGAGGGTCAACGAACTGTTGATTTATTATATCCAATAGATACAAAAATATATCTGTAGCGTGTAGAGTGCAGCTATCGGTCTTTAAAAAAGTGACTGACAGTTAATGGAGGTTGGGTATAATTAAAGAATTTAATTAATTATCAAAACACCATTGGAGTTTCTCTATAAAGTCTCTTTGGTAGCTCAACTAGAGATTATTGAGAATCAAATTAATTTTGGGTTAATTTGAATTGTTCAAATTAATTGAGAGAATTAATTATATATGATATAATTAATATAATATATTTGATACATTATAATATAAAGTTTAATTTGAAAGAAAATAGATATTTGAATATGATTCAAATATTAATTAAATGAATTGGATTAATATAAAAATTATAGGTTAAATTTAATATGAATTTGATTTATATTAAATAACCATAGGTTTATTGAGAGAATTTCAAACTATAGATTATATTATATTTGTATGTTATATTAGATATAACATAAAGTACAATGTATATTATATGATAAGTTAGTTACATTACATTAAATTAAATTAAATTATAAAAAGGTTGTTATTTAAATATAATTTTTGAATTAATTTAAAAAGGGGAATTAAAATAACTCCTCCCTAATTCTCTCAATTAAATCGTGAGATGGTTTCTCAATTAGTGCTCTTCTTTCCTAGAACACGGAAGATCTGTGATTTTTCTCCTACCGCTTCCCAAATCAATCTTAGAGCAAAAACTCCCTCTCAAAAACTCTTTATCCCTCTCCCACACATTAATCACAAAGTCCACAAACTCTTGTAGATTCTCATCCCAAAGGAGAATACAGAGGTTTCCGATTGGTGTTGTCCGTTTCTGGGTGGTCATTGTTTTTTTGTGCAATTTTAAGGAGAAGAATTGTGAAGAAATTTGTGACTTCAAGGGTAAGTTTTCTTTAAAAACCCTAATTTCCTCTCTATTCTATTTTCTTTAAGCATGCCATTTTGCTGAATACATAATGTTTTTCATCTCTATAATTTTATGTTTCTATGAAAAAATAAAATTGGAATCTGATCTTGTTCCCACACGATTTTCACAAACTTTCAATTGGTATCAGAGCGGAAAATTTTGAATCCCAAATTTTAATTTTCCATAATTAAAATTTAGAGTGATGGTGGGTTCTATTTAATTACTGTATTATATGATGAATGTGGGGGGTTTTCACACTATGGACATTTTCGAGACCGACTTTGAGTTTTTGGTTGTCTATTTTACAAATTCGATATCTAAGGGCCCGTTGTCTTTGGGCGTTAATTACAACGAGTCTATAACTTCATGTTCGAGTTGTTCGTGTTTTGTTCTGGCGAAGATTTAGAGGATACGAGGCCAAAATCAGAGTTTTTTGGAGCAGATAACCATTGTACGGTACTAATCTGTACAGTAGCACCATGATGCTGTACCCTAGCGTCATGACTCCGATGCGGTGACGGAAAGATGTTTCTGTAGCGTCGCGACACTCCGAGACGCGAAGGAGTGCGCACGTTTGGGTTGGTTCACTTATAGTTCGCGTGGTTGGTCCGATTCACCCGCGGTTCGAAGTGTTAGTTCGATCCAGGCGATCCATAAGTGATTTTCTATGTTTTTTCTATTTATTAATATAATAATTATTTTTTATTAAATAAATTAATATAAATATTATATTAGTTTAATTAATTGTTAGAAAGCCAATCCTGATCCAAAATGTATTTGTTTATTTATTTAAATTATGCATCAAATGTATGATTTAATTTTATAATGTATGTCATATAGAGAATATCCACCATAGGCTATGCATAATTTATGCATCATGATTATTATATAATGCTATAATATAGTTGCATGATTTATATGATAGCATGCACGTGCATCATATAATATAAGAGTGGAAATATATGAATGCATGCATTAATAACATTACCATGCATCATTTATATTATAGTGGTTATAATATATAGTTTGTATGTATGAATGAATGTTGTTAATTATTTTCATTATTTTAGTCTATAAATGTTATGTATGTTAAGTATTGCATGAAGCATGACATTACTTTAGGTAATTTATAAATGAATTTTTTTTTTTCCAAAGTATGTCATTTAGATGCAATCTTAGGGTTTTAATTTATTTCATTTATACTTTATAATAGTTATAAATAAATGAAATTATAAATTAAAATCTATAATAAAGAATTGCATGGTCACATAGGTTAAAAAATATTTTTTAAATAATTTAAAATATGATTCACTTTAGACCTATGATCATATTATTTCTAATAAGATTAGAAATATGTTTAATCTCTTAATTAATTTAATAGGATTAAATTGGTTAATATTAAAAGATTAAATTTGTAACAAATGTATCTATAAGGGACTTCGTCTAAGATTAGTTCTGTTTATGCTGGAGTATTTAAGTTGACGAAAACAGAACACCCTACCTGGGAAGGGACCTGGAAGGTGAATTAGATAGATTTGTTACAAGCATGCAATGATTGATTAAAATTTATTAAAGTGTTTAATGAACAATAATCAATATTGTTTAACTATCCAAAGTAAATGTTACATTGGGCAAAGTTAATAATCACTTAGTAAAAATCATTAGCATATTTTTCTAAGTTAACTAACCCTAGGTAAAACACTCAGTGGGAGGAAAATTGGGTATATGATACTTTATTTTTCCTATCACATTTCTCCCTAAAAGTTCACATGTGAGACTGATACTCGACCTCGAGGTACCTTTCCTCGTGTCCTCTTACGAGTGGTTTCTCCCTAAAGTCTCTTGTCCTGTAGTTTATAAATAGTATGTACGAACACTTGTGTTGTTAATATATGATATTTACTTCACATCTTGTATTTTGCTCGGTTAATTTTTTTTTTGCTTTACCACAAACCAATAAACATAAAATCCCTGGTTATTTGTATGTGACTCAAGCATGAATGTGGTGACATACAAGTAGATCATGTCTTGAGTGATAACCAAAATGGTCTGTAGTAAATGGACAAAGGAGGGAAACCTTATCCTGGTAACACTATGGACGCGGCTCGCATTGTGGAATGGTCACAAGTGTTGTGACTTGTCACAGATGCTTTGATCCTGATCATTCGTGTTAGGGACATGCGAGCGGAGGCGTCCTATATAAAGGGTTTGTTATAAGACCTGACCACGAAGTGTTAACGTCTTGTTATATAACATTGTTCATGACAGAGACTTCCACTTCATTAAAGTGACATAGACATGACCTCAATCTTGAGTGATTTGGAAACTCCTGCCTATTGAGGCGCCTTTGATTTGTATGTGGTAGCGAGTGGCCAGGGTCGCCGATTCAAAACCTTCCTGATTTTAGGGAATTCGTCTAATTTGGGAGCATTGAACCTTCAGCTGACACAAGATGAAATTCAATTCCTTCCCCGAGGTAGGGTAAGTTATAATAGATGGATCCCTTAACGGCTGATTTCCAGGGCTTGAACGATGTGGCACGCACACCACATTCTTCTTGGCCCGAAGAGTGTGTTCATACATAGTTGGACTATGTTGTATTGTTCATTAGAGGAATCAATGGTACTTAAGGAGTGAGATGTAATTACAGGGGTAAAATGGTAAATTGGCCTAGCTGTACTTACGAGCATATGTGAAGGGTCATCGTACTCATGATTGGTTATATCCAATGGACATAGAAATATATTTGTGGTAAGAAGAGTTCAACTATTGGTATTTGTGGAATCACTGACAGTTAACGAATGGTGGATCTCGTGGCTAAAGAGTTTAATCAGCTATTCACGTATCATTGGAGCTTCGAGTCACAAGTCCATTAGGTCCCCTGGGTAGCTTGGATAAAGTCAAGAACCAGTGTTTGGGTTAATTTGAAATGTTCAAATTGACAACAGAAAGTTCAATTATATATGATATAATTGGACTGGTTAATTATATATGTTATAATTGGCTAAATGTATGAGATACATTATTTTGGAGGAAATTAGATATAAATATGATTTATATCAAGTAGAGGAGAAAATACTATATTAGATATGCGATATCAAACTATAGGATATAAATATAATATGATTATATTGATTGATTAATTATATGATAATTAACCAATTTTTTCCATGTTCGGACATGGGTAGTGGGCATCGTTGGTTATGGTAACCGATAGGTTAAAAATGAAAAGAATTTTTCATTTTGGGGGGTGAATTCATTATTTTTTACCGCCCAAAAGAATTCGTGAAAACAATCGCCCGAGAGCCTATACGATAGTAGCTCTTCTGTCTAAACGATCGTTTACCTCACGATTTCTCTAAACGATCGTATACGTTTTTCCTAAACGATTGTTCAACTTTTCATACACGATCGTGTAGCTCCTCTATGCGATAAGCATTCCTGCTATACGATAGCACTGTATTATCTCCCACTTGCTTATCGTCTACACGACTCATTATCCTCTACCCTCTACCAAATTCACCAAAGCCCACTCTTTGGGTTTTCACTCCGAGAATACTCGGGGTTCATTAGTGGTGGTGTCGTTTCCACTGCAGTGTTCGTGTTCGTATTGATCGTGCTGTTGCAGTCGACGTTCTCGTCGGGTGTTGGTGGATCTGTTGAAGGGATCCGCTGCGTTAGGGTTCAGAAGTTCGAAGAGAGTCTTCAACTGGTATGGAACTCTTTCCCTATTATTCTTTTTTTTCTGAGCATGTCGATAATTAGATTAATGTGCATAACTGTATGTGTTGAATGTATATCTTTTATATTTCGGTCATTGTGAAATCGGAGTGATCTAAACACGCTCATGGAACTCTCGGTATGAGATCCTTCAATTGGTATCAGAGTCAGGTTTCTGATACTCTGATTTCATCTGTTGCAACAAAATAACATATACATTCATGGTGGGTGCATTTCTACACTGTTTTAATTATTAAATCTGCTATGGATGTGCCGGATTAATGGATGTTTTCAGGATGAGTAGCTTCGGTTTGTTTAAGATCCTTTTACATTTACGGTTATTTGTAAAGGCCCCTGCGTTTTTGGGCATTAATAATCGTTATCGAGTATGTATTCAAAGTTTGTTTGAAATTTTGAGTCGTTCGTCGAAGTTCTGGGCAAGCATTGCGGCTCTTCGAGGAAGGAGGCGATCTAGGGTTGATCGCATCGTGCAGAAGAAGTTCAATGTGATCGTTGTCCATCGCATTGTAAAGATGAAAGAGTAGGCGATCGCAGTTGAATGCATCGGTTAAACGATGGGGAATGCGATCAAGAGTTGGTCGCATCGGGTTACGATCAGGTACGCGATCACTGAGTATCATTTAATGAGCGCCCGCGCTAGACGATCGTTTAGGTCAGTAAGCTTCATTGCTTAGTTACTGACTAAACGATCGCTTAGCATCGCAAGGTAAATCGTTTACCAAGTTGCACGCATCGGCTAGATGATGAGACACTCGTGTATCATTTAAAGCACACACGTTAGACGATCGTTTAGGTCAGCAAGCTTCGTCACTTAGTAACTGACTAAACGATCGCTTAGTAACGCAAAGTAAATCGTTTACCTGTCGTCGCGCTACACGATCGCATGGACGGTCAAGCTTCGCAGCCTCGTCATCGTCTACGTGATCGTTTGCTTATGCTCCTATCATCTAGTGCACGCTGAACGATCGTCTACCTACTAGAGTTTGCTACATGATGAAGACCTCTTGGCGGTTCAAGACCCGGTTCGCCTGTGAACCGGTTTGCTCGATGAAAAATGTAATAGATAGGGTTTTTCATTCCGGTTTTTGGTTAAAAGGCTCATCCCGGTCCATTAATCCCTTTGTTTATTACATGTGATGTATGTTTTTTATATGTTATATGGTATGTACATATAGTAAATCCCACCTTAGGTTATGAAATGGTCATGCATCATCTTTTTATTGTAATTGTTATAATTTAGAGAAGCATGATTTAATTATGTAGGAGCATGTTCATGCATCATATAACATAAGAGTTATATTTATGCATGCATAAAAAGCATTGCATGCATCATCTTTATATTATAATTGTTATAGTATAAGGATGAATGAAAGCATGTTTGCTTGGTTGTTACACATTATATAAAAGTTATATATATAGTAATGACCGGACATTGCATGATGCATGACACATAGGTTATTTTATAAACGTTATAATCGCCTCGTTGTCACAATGGTTTTAGTTGTTTCTTTTTAAAAGTTAAAGAGAAATTAGAACTAAAAGAAATAAGAAAGACATGCATGCTCACTTAGGTTTAATTCATGGTTTTAAAGTGTTTAAAACTTGGATCACATAGACTAAGATCACGGTTCTAATCATTGATTAGCAACTCTAAGCTTTTAATCTTTTAATCGTTTTAATAGATTAAATTGGCTAATAAAAGGTTAAATGTAGCAAATCACTATAAGGACCTTTGTCTAAGGCAGGTTCTGTCTAGGCTGGGTATTTAAGTTGACAGAAACGTAAACCCACACCTGGGAACTTACCTGGAAAGTGAATAGATAGATTTAATGCATGCATGCAAGTAAGCGACAATCCATTAAAGTGTTTAAATGTGTTACTTGAAACTTGTTCATATTTTATAGACAAACGTTGTTTATGAGCAGAGTTTAAAGAGCATACTTAGACAAAATCAGTAGTCGGATATCTAGGTTAATAGAACCCTAGGTAGAACATTTAGTGGGAGTATTGGGGCTAGATGTTTCACTTAAACATTTCACTTTTCCTAAATAGTTCAACACGTGAGATCTATCCTCGGCTCGCGGCACTCTTGGTGTATCCCCTCAACAGATGGAGTTTGGTAGGTCAATTATCAAGGTGGATGGAGAGAATGTTCATAGTAAGTGGGAGCGGGAAGTGCGACAGCATATCCCTCGGTCCCCTCGTTAGGTTAATAAAGTTACTGCACATTACTCGAGGCACCTGGAGTGTCCCTCTAAAGGAATGGAAGTTTTTGCGCGTTTCTTTATTTGATCTTCTGTAAGAGGAGAAGGTAACTTAGTCTCTTGTCCTAATTTATCTTTTCCTTACGGTAAGCGCATTAGGGCAGGACTCTGCACGAAAGCGAGGTTACACTTACGCGGAATAGTTAAAGGTTAACGATTCTAGACCAAAAAAATGGTGGTTGTTAGGTTCAGTCCCAAGAGTTGGTTCTGCTTAGTGGTTGAGAATGTCTCATCCCAGCAAAGAGGCACTGATACCCACCGGTGGCATTTGTCCTGACTCGTTAGGGCATCATTGCAAAATAGAAGTCTATAACTTAGGGTACTTGAAATTGTTTTGCAAAATTGATTAGTTTAAAAATGGTTTAGCAAAATCTAATAAAGTTTTGTTTGTATTTTCAACAATTTTTTCAAATGGCTATAGCCACCTTATCATTGTTAAGCGCCGAAAAACTAACTGGCAATAATTTTTCAACATGGAAACACATGATCATGACGATCCTAATCATCGAGGATCTCATGTTCGCTCTCACGGAGGCTTATCCTCCTATTCTAGCTCCAAATGTCGCTCGAAATTTTCGAGAGGCATACGAGCGATGGACAAGGGAAAATGAGAAGGCCTGAGCTTACATCTTGGCAAGTCTTTTTGAAGTCTTGGCCAAGAAACATGAGCCTATGGTCTCAACGCGTGAGATCATGGAGTTGCTGCAGGGGATGTTTGGACAACCGTCTGAACAGCTTATGCATGAGGCTCTTAAATACATATTCAACTCTAAAATGCAAGAAGGCACCTCTGTTCGTGAACATGTGCTAAACATGATAGTCCACTTCAATGTGGCGGAGTTGAATGGGTCTACCATCAATGAGGGCAGCCAGGTTAGCATAATCCTGCATTTTTTACAAAAGAGCTTCCTGCATTTTATTTGTAATGTGATTCTTAACAAAGTGAAGTATAACCTTACAACTCTCCTTAACGAGTTGCAGACGTACCAATCTTTACTGAAAAGTAAAGAGAGGCAGAAGGGTGGGGCAAATGTTACTTCATCCTCCAGGACGTTTCATAGAGGTTCGATCTCAGGAACGAAATCTGCACCTTCTACTTCTAACTTTGCAAAGGGGAAGAAGAAGAAGGGTGGTAAGGGAAAAGGGAAGGCACCTGCTAACCCACCGTCTGTCGCCCCAAGGAGGCGTCCACAAGTTGCTAAGGGAAAGTGTTTCCATTGCAACCAAGATGGACACTGGAAGAGGAACTGTCCTCGGTATCTGAAGGAGAAGAAAGCAGCCAAGGCTAAGGCCAAGGTAGATAAAGGTAAATGTGATTTACTTGTGCTTGAAATTAGTAGAGAATGATTGGATAATTGATTCAGGCGCCACTAACCATGTTTGTTTTTCTTTTCAGGGGATTAGATCTTGACGACAACTGGAGGCTGGTGAGATGACGATGCGAGTAGGCACTAGGCACGTCATCTCATTTGTAGCAGTAGGAGGACTCCAGTTAGCTTTACATGATAGGTTTATTATTTTAAATGATGTATATATTGTTCCTGAACTAAAAAGGAACCTTATTTCTGTAAAGTGTTTATTGTAATGTAAATATACTGTCTCTTTTGATGTGAATAAAGCGTTTATTCATAAAGATGTTGTTTTTATTTGTGCAACAAATCTAGAATCGAATTTATATGTGCTAAGGCCGTTAGCCATTAATTCCCTCCATAATACTGAAATATTTAGAATTGCCGTAACTCAATCAAAACGTTGACGAATTTCTCCAAAAAAAAATGCCCAACTTTGACATCTATGTTTAGGGCACATCAATCTCAATAGGATTGAGAGATTGGTGAAGAATGGACTTCTAAGGGAGTTAGAAGAAAATTCTTTACTATGTGCGAATCTTGCCTTGAGGGTAAGATGACTAAACGACCTTTTACTGGAAAAGGTTCTAGAGCCAAAGAGCCTCTTGAGTTAGTACATTCTGACCTTTGTGGTCCCATGAATGTGCAAGCCCGAGGTGGCTATGAGTATTTTATCAGTTTTACTGATGATTACTCTAGGTACGAGTATGTTTATCTTATTCAACGGAAGTCTGAATCCTTTGAAAAGTTCAAAGAGTTCATGGTTGAAGTTGAAAATGCATTGGATAGACGGATTAAAACACTTTGATCAGATTGGGGTGGAGAGTTTTAGATTCGGCATTCCAGGACTATTTGATAGAACATGGAATCGTTTCCCAACTCTCAACGCTGGGTACACCTCAGCAGAATGGTGTAGCAGAGAGGAGAGGAGAAACAAGACTGATGAAAAATAAGAAAAGAAAGAGACCAACACACAGTTTACGTGGAAACCTTAGAACAGGGAGAAAAACCACGATACAGACCTTTTTCTTATTATTTTTTATTGATTCACTGAATACAAGAGAACAAGGTGAATAAATAGTAGGGAGCCCTAGTGTAAGAGACAATTACAATAATACCTCTAGGGTAAAACCCTACTTTCAACACCCCCCCTCAAGTTGGTGCATAAATATCAATAAGACCCAACTTGCTAATACAGTAGTCAAAATTTGGTCTAAGTAACCCCTTGGTGTGAACATCTGCCACTTGTTGACTTGAGGGAATATAGGGGATGCAAATGCTCCCATTATCCAGTCTTTCTTTAATGAAGTGTTTGTCGATCTTTACATGTTTGGTTTTGTCATGCTGGATTGGGTTATTTGTGATGCTTATTGCTACTTTATTATCATAAAACAACCTCATTGGAAGCTCACTGTCTTGGTAAAGATTAGACAACACCTTATTCAATTAGATTTCTTCACATATCTCTAAGTTCATTGCCCTGTACTCAGCTTCAGCACTACTTCTAGCCACCACTTCCTGTTTCTTACTTCGCCAGGTGACAAGTTTACCCCAGATAAAGGTGCAATACCCAGAGGTCGACTTTCTATCAACGACAGAGCCTGCCCAATCAGAATCAGTATATGCTTCAATGGTCATTTTTCCAGACTTCCTGAACATCAAACCCTTACCAGGATTCCCCTTCAAGTACTGAAGAATACACTCAACCGAAGTCATATGCTTCTTATAGGGAGCTTGCATAAATTAGCTTACCACGCTTACTGCATATGAAATATCTAGTCTTGTATGGGACAGGTATATCAACTTTCCAACCAACCTCTGGTACCTTTCCTTGCTAACAGGAACTTTGTTGTTTATAACACCAAGTTTTGCATTATACTCTACGGGTGTGTCAGCAGGTTTACACCCAATCATGCTTGTTTCTTTGAGCAAGTCTAGTGTATATTTCCTTTGTGATACAAAAATACCTTCTCTTGATCGAGCCACTTCCATTCCAAGGAAGTATCTCAGCTTACCGGTCTTTAATCTCAAATTCTCTGGCCATTCTCATTTTAAGCCTTA
Source organism: Benincasa hispida (assembly GCF_009727055.1). Classification (NCBI taxonomy): domain Eukaryota; kingdom Viridiplantae; phylum Streptophyta; class Magnoliopsida; order Cucurbitales; family Cucurbitaceae; genus Benincasa; species Benincasa hispida. Next base: position 25,463,040 of record NC_052357.1, read on the forward strand.
TAATTTCACCCTCATCATCTCCAGACAGAACAATATCATCAACATACACTATGAGGACGGCAATCTTCTCGGAGTCGGACCATTTTGTAAACAGTGTATGATCTGAGTGCCCTTGTTTGTATCCTTGTGCTTTAACAAATGTGGTGAATCTATCAAACCAAGCCCTTGGGGACTATTTCAGTCTATATAAAGACTTTCTCAATCTACAAACCCTATGCTTGAACTGACTCTCGAATCCAGGAGGAGGGCTCATATAGACTTCCTTTTCAAGTTTTCCATTCAGGAGTGTATTTTTAACATCTAACTGGTGAAGTGGCCAATCATTGTTTATAGCAATCGACAACAAAACCCGAATAGTGTTGAGTTTGGCCACGGGAGAGAATGTTTCAGAATAATCAACTCCGTAGGTTTGGGTGAAACCTTTAGCAACTAGTCTGGCCTTATATCGGTTATTCGTCCCATCTAATTTGTATTTTACGGTGAACACCCGTTTGCATCCAACTATCTTGTGCCCTTCAGGTAAAGGCACCTGTTCCCATGTACCATTTTTCTCAAGAGCCCTCATTTCTTCCATAACAGTCGTTTTCCATTTAGAGTTCTCCATTGCTTCACGAATACTTCTTGGGTTCATGATAGTGTCCAAGCTGGTAGTGAGAGCTTTAAATTCGGGAGACAGATTGTTATATGTCATGTAGCTGTGTATAGAGAACTTTGCACATGAACGAGTACCTTTCCTCAGTGCTATTGGAAGATCGAAAGAGCCATCATGATTTTCCAACTCTCTAGATTTCCATTTCCTTGTCACAAACTGAACCTTTCCCTTTACTGTTATCGTTCTTAGTTGTTTCCTCATCTGTCACATTTTCAGTATTGCCACCTCCTTCATCCTTATCTTCCCTGCACTTTTCAGTCTCCATACATATATCAACATCATTAGTTTCAGGAATACATGTACCTGGACCAGATGTAGGGTCTAATTCATGGACCGGAGCCGACTGTTCAACAGGTGGCGTCCCTTCCTTTCTAAGATTCTTCCTATAGTAGGTTATCCAAGGAATCTGGTTGGTAGGGAGGACAGGAGAAGCTTTTTTAGAACTAAGAGAGGAATTGGGGTAGATTCCCCTAAGGGGATATCATAGAAGGACCAGTTAGGCTCTTCACTCAAGCTCTCCCCCTGAAGATGACTAACGGGGAAGAAGGGTTAATCTTCAATGAAAGTAATGTCCATGGAGACAAAATACTTACGAGAGGATGGATGATAGCATTTATACCCACGTTGGTGCAGAGGGTACCCAACAAAAACACATTTCTGAGCATGAGGGGTGAATTTTGTGCGATTTGGGCCATGAGAGTGGACAAACGCGACACAGTCGAAGACACGGAGGGGTACATCAGAAATCAGGCGAGTAGTCGGAAAGGATTCTTTGAATAGGTCTAAGGGATTATGAAAGTCAAGTACACGAGAAGGCATGCGATTGATTAGGTGAGCCATTGTAAGAATGGCATCTTCCCACAGGTAGGACGGAAGAGTGGCAGACAACATTAAGGACCAGGCAACTTCCACCAGATGACGATTTTTACGCTCGGCTACTCCATTTTGTTAAGGAGTATAAGCACACGCGCTCTGGTGGAAAATTCCCTTAGACACAAGAAAGTCATGGAAAGAGGTGTTAAAGAACTCTTGTCCATTATCACTCCTTAAAATCCTAATCTTGGCATGGAACTGGGTTTCAACCATGGTATAAAATTGTTGAAAGATGGAAGACACCTCATACTTATCAGCAAGTAAGAACACCCAAATGAGGCGTATGTGGTCATCTATGAAAGTGACAAATCAACATTTACCAGTGGAGGTAGTAGTAGGTGAGGGTCCTCAGACGTCACTATGAATGAGGGAGAAAGGAATGGATGGCTTATAAGGTTGAGAACAAAAAGTAATACGACTTTGTTTGGCATAAATACATACATCACAATTTAGAGACGTTATATTAATATTGCGAAAATAAATATTTCGTATACTGAAAGTTTGGATGTCCTAAACGATAATGCCATAACATAAAGTCATTTTCGGAAGTAGAAAACTTTAAAGACATAAAACCAGTTCTATGATCCTCCCTAGAAGAAGCATTGTCAGAAAGGAAGTATAGCCCTCTATTGTGTCGGGCAGTGCCAATCGTCATCTTCGACTTCTGATCCTGAAACACAACAGAATTTGGTGAGAAAATGGCCTTACAGTTTAGATCTCTTGTAATTTTACTGACCGATAAAAGATTATATGAGATTTTAGGCACATGAAGCGTATCACGTAGCTAAACCATCAAAAGGAGAGGTGTTTCCTTTCCCTGCAACTGGGGCAAAAGATCGTGTTCAATTCTAATACATTCATTTCCCGCACTCGAACAGTATAAAACAAACAATTTTGAAGAACTAGTGAGATGATTGATAACGGGCAGATATGCACATTATCATAGTGCTAAGTTCTTAAACAATGTTAGATTGCATTGATGAAATATGATCAATTGCGTCCATTAAGCATAAATTCTATAATATTGCGGTCGCATGCGTTCAACACATTAGAACTATTGATATTTTTATTTTTGTGCAGAATATGCATTAACGCAATGCAAGATTGCGATCATAAGAATTCATTGGTCGAACGCAACTTCACCGCAAGGCTTTGCATTGATCATGCTCACACACATTCGCCCCAGAAGGATCGCTGCAACTTGGTCAGTGCAACATAGTGGAAGTTCATCGACCTCGAAGTCAAATGAAACGGGAACCATGAAAGTTCAATTACCACCTTTCCCTCAGAGGCTAAGGAAGAAGAAAAACAAAGAGGTACAGTACCGGCGCTTCTTATCTATGCTAAAGCAATTACATGTTAACATTCTTTTCAGTGAAGCGATTGAGGAAATGCCTGCCCATGCTAAGTTTTTGAAGGACATGGTAAGTAAGAAGAGAGGCACTGGAAAATTTGCCACGGTGACATTAACGCAAAGTTCCAAATCTATTATCCCACCAAAGATGAGCGATCTGGAGTTTCACTGATTCCTTAACTCCATATGGCAGGACTCTAGTATTGGGCAGCCTGTGTGACTTGGGAGCCATCATAAATTTGATCCGTCGTGTGTCAATTTTGAGCATTATAATGTGGGGTAACTTGTGCCCACCATTGCAAGATGATTCTCCAATTTGGGCTGATGATCTCCCTGGTTCATATCTCAGTCCCAGAGGTAAGGTAAGGCATGTGCTGACACCGAGATTGATAAATTTAATTTGCCAGCTGAACTTCATCATTCTATGACTTATGGGCGTAAGATGTGGCCATCATTTTGGGCGAGCACTTTTCTATCACTAAGGTCGTGCTCAAATTGATGTGGCACAAGGAGAAAATCACTTTTAGTTATAAATGATCAGAACTCAAATTTTAAATATAATTCGTGCATGAAATTTCGGATGAAGAGACTGCATAGATATCTGATGATGACTGATTTTGATTGAAGAAGAAAAATCCCTGATGAAGAATGTGAAGAAGAGGATGCCATGTATCCGTAACTGTATGCAAATGCGATCGGTAAACAAACCACAACAAGGTAGAAGCAGAAATGATCGCAACGCAGAAGAAAGTCAAAAGAAGAAAGGAACACAACCTTCCCTGGTGGAACCACCGACACTTGAACTGAAAACCCTACCAACCTATTTCCTCTGCGCTCAACGAAGATCAAGAGAATGCATTATCTATCCCATAGCAGATAGCACGTGGGTCAGCCCCATGCAATGTGTGCGGAAGAAGGGCGGAATGACGATAGTCCCAAATGAGAACAATGAATTAATACTGTAAAGAACCATCATTGGATGGCACATATGCATGGACTACCGTAAGTTGAATGCGGCCACAAAGAAAGATCACTTCCCTCTGCCATTCATCGATCAAATTCTAGATAGATTAGCAGGGAATGATTTTTACTGCTTATTGGATGGGTATGTTGGATACAATCAAGATAGCTTCTGAAGATCAAGACAAGACCACCTTCACCTGCCCATATGGGACATTCGCTTTTCGCCGCATGCCATTTGGCCTCTGCAATGCATCGAGCACGTTCCAAAGGTGCATGATGGCGATCTTTTCAAATTAAGGACTCAGTGAAAATATTTATGGTTGACTTCTTCGTATATGGGAACACTTATGAAGTCTGCCTAGCCAACTTAAAGAGAATTCTGAAGAGATGTGAAGAGACGAACCTGATGCTCAATTGGGAAAAATTTCATTTCATGGTCAAGAAGGGTATAGCGTTGGGACATAAAGTCTCCTGGGAAGCGTTGGAGGAAGACAAAACAAAGATTGAAGCAATTGAAAAACTTCCACCTCCAACCAGCGTGAAGGCTATACGAAGCTTCTTGGGGCATGCTGGATTCTATAGACGATTTGTCAAGGACTTTTCTAAGATTGCACGACCATTGAGTGTGTTGTTAGAGGCGGACATAAAGTTTGAGTTTGATAAGAACTACCTCAATGCATTCAAAGTTTTAAAAGATGCGTTGATTACTGCACCCGTACTAATTGCGCCGGATTGGAAAATGCCATTTGAAATCATGTGCGACGTAAGCGGGTATACGATGGGGGCAGCCTTAGCACAAAAGAAGAAAACAATTTTGCATCCCATCATATATGCGAGTAAAACTTTAAACCCTGCTCAGATAAATTATACTACCATGGAGAAAGAACTCCTGGCTGTGATTTTTGCGTTGGAAAAAATCAGGGCATATCTGTTGGGAACCAAGGTACTCATTCACACTGATCACTCGGCAATCAAATATTTAATGACAAAGAAGGACGCAAAGCCGAGGTTGATCAGATGGGTTCTCCTTCTTCAAGAATTTGATATCGAGATAATTGATTGGAAGGGGACAGAGAATCAAGTTACGGATCACTTGTCCAGACTGGAAAATCCCGAGGTTGACTGCAATGAATCTGAGGTGAGTGTCGTGTTCTCGGATGAGTAGCTGTTCCACATAGAAGAATTTTCCTGGTATGCGGACATCGTTAATTATTTTGTTTGTGAACAATTTCCTGAAGATTACACCTACCATCAACAGAAGAAGCTCAAGCATGAATGCAAACATTATTATTGGGATGAGCCGAATCTGTATAAAAGAGGTGCATACCAAATCATTCGATTATGCGTACCAAATGTTGCTTAACAATGCATATTGTCACAATGCTACGACTCACCATATGGTGGGCACTTTGGAGGGCAACACACTGTAGCCAAAGTTTTGCAAAGTGGATTCTTTTGGCCTTCATTATTCAAGGATGTGGCTAACTACGCAATGAAATGTGATCGGTGTCAATGCATAGGCAACATTTCATGGAAGAACGCAATGCCAATGAACACTATCTTGGAGCTGGAATTATTCGACGTATGGGGGATTGATTTCATGGGGCCATTCCCTCTTTCGCATGGCAAACACTATATTTTATTGGCCGTCGATTATGTCTCCAAGTGGGTAGAGGCAATAGCATGCGGCGTAAGTGATGCGTCGGTAGTCTCCCGGTTCCTCAAGAGAAATATTTTCACTCGTTTTGGCACTCCCCGTGCCATCATAAGTGATGAAGGATCACACTTTGTCAATCACAATATCAAGGAGTTGCTGCGCAAGTACAATATCCTTCACAAAGTGGCCACCACATACCATCCACAAACGAATGGCCAGACTGAAGTGTCCAATCGAGAAATTAAGTTGATACTTGAGAAGGTAGTAAAACCTTCGCGGAAAGATTGGATAATGAAGCTTGATGATGCGTTGTGGGCATACCAAACTGCATTTAAAACACCAATAGGTATGTCCCCCTATACGTTGGTATTTGGTAAGGCGTGTCATTTGCCTTTGGAGCTGGAGTATAAAGCATTGTGGGTGGTCAAGAAGCTGAATTTTGATTTGAAGAAGGCAGGGGAAGCGCGAAAAATGCATGACAAACGCATATGCGCTAAAAACCTCCAAGTCGGGCAAAAGGTCTTACTCTTCAATTCAAGATTGCGGCTCTTCCCAGGAAAATTAAAATCACGCTGGTCCAGTCCCTTCATCATTAAAAAAATATTTCCACATGGTGTGGTGGAACTGGTCACCGAGGATGGCAGTCAAATATTTAAAGTTAATGGACAATGGATCAAGGCATATTTTGGAGGAGATTTCCAGCCAGAAACAGCCTCCGCAAAGTTGAAAAACCCAGACTACCCTCTTACATGACTTTTGAACTCTTATCCCTTCGTCACTTTACTTTTATTCAAGCTATCTGCATCTTACTCATTCTTATAATTTCTTTCTACAAAAAAAAGAAAAAAAAAACTTGTTATTTTATTTTAAAAATCATTTAACCCTCTCTTTGTCTGTTTACTATGATTAAGGTACAAGATTGCGGAGATATTATAAGAAGACGTAAATGATCTCATTCCATCACCGCAATCCACAGAAGCAAAGATCGCCGCAAGGATGGATGCATCAATACTCAATGCAGGTGACAATGCAAAATTTGAGGGTGTACTCTTCCTTATCTTTATTTCAAATTTTGCACTATCACATTGCATTTTACTTTTCAAAGTTTTATCACCGCATCCTCTTTGATCACTGCAATCATTTGACAAGTAGATAAATTTAGAAGTTTACCACATTCTGTTTCTTTGCCAAGTATGATTTCAATGATGAAAAATATGTTTCTATCTCTTTCGTATATATTAGAGTCAACTTAGTCTTAAGATAGTCACCTCACGAAATATTTCTAGAAGTTAGGGGTTTGCCAACTTTCTTTCAAACTCTCTTTACAACGCATTCTATGATCATCGCATGACTTATTTTAATCTTTTGGCAATGAGTGCGCTGATCAAAGTTGCGAGCGATCCTTCTTGGGCAAACGTACGCGAGCACGATCAACTGGCAAAAAGCTTTTGCGGTGAAGTTGCGCTCGACCAATGAATTCTTATATCGGGCAATCTTGCATTGCGTTAACGGCATATTTGCATATAAAATATAAAATATCAAATCGTTCTAATCGTTGAACGCATGTTGCCTGCATATTATAGAATTTATGCTTAATGAAAACGCAATTAATCATATTTCATATCAATGCAATCCAACATTGGTTTAAGAACTTAGCACTATGATAATATACATTGTCCTACCCCGTTATCACACCCTAGAATTTAACAATCTTTATTCATCAAGCATAAGCCTACAAGATTCCTTGTAATGTTAAGTCAACCGCAAAAGTTTTTTTCCTGAGACTTCTCTAGAATACCTCACTCAAAGTAGAGTTCTCTAAGAGTACCCACCAAATAATAGTCCATTAAGACGAATCATACTAATTCGCAAACGACAGCTGCTCATCTCTCTGAGAAAGTGAAGTACTGAACACGCACCAACATACATAGAATCCCACAGGGTAGGACTCGAGTGAAAAACCCAAAAGGGTGGAATTTGGTGAAATTTGGTAGAGGAAGGGAGAAAACAAAATCATGTAAGGTGAATAAAGGCAAGCTGGAGAAGGGAACGATGTTTAAATCGTCATGTGCACAAGAAGTGATATAGATGCACGTTTCTAGTAGCAGGTAGAATCTATAACAGCGATGAGTAGGATTTCACTAGAATCGACTCATGCACTTTTAGCAAAAGGAGTATCTATGATCGTATTTAGTTAAATCAACATAAATATAATACGGATCAATTAATAAGAGAGATTACCTTATCCTCGCATCGTGTAGGGCACCGGTGGAGCGGGGCAGGATGTTCAAATGATTTATCCTTGTACAAAAATTTTCTTCATTGTTATTGCCTTAATGTCTTAGAACCTTGAGCGGCTGATCCGAAGTGTCCTTGCCTTCGTTTTGGGCTTTGCCTCCACGTGTGTCATGCCGGTACATCCAACAACGAGCAAATACACTCTTTCTCAGACCTAAACTCCATAACCAATTTGGGCAATTGGAGTTGGCGTCATGTGATTTAATGGAGTTGATCCTGGTGACTTACTTTCATTTTGGGCTTGACCCCACATGGATGTCATGCGGACATCACAACTACGGGTAAGATCGCCTTTCACAACCTGTAACTCATTAATCAAACCATGGGTTTCCATATGCCGCTAAAACAGTGGAGTTTTTATTCTCATTTTTTTTTAGAAGAAAGGAAGCAAGGTTGGAAACAAATAACCCCACCCCTAAATTTAAAATGCGGCATGTC
>NC_052357.1:25471299-25488447 GCF_009727055.1 Benincasa hispida
AAGCCGATAACGGTCACGAAGTACATTCAGCTTTATTGGTGACAATTATCCAGCGCATCAGTCAGGAATTAAAGCTGTCCCATCTGTACAACCAGGAGAGAGAAGTCGCCTTTCACCATGGAAGCTCTATAAATACCAAGTGCATTCTTAAAAAAGGGGGTTCACGACTTTTACAATCTTTTATTCCACAAGTTCACGCCTCAGTCCATAGTTTTCTTTCATTTTAAAGCAGACGTGAGGAAGAAAGTTGTGCTGGTATATCTTTCCAGTAAGCTTGGAAAAGCGCCGGAAGCTCCAAGACAGAGAGAGGGCTGACGACTACGGGAGCAGGAACAGCTTTAGATCAGAATAGAGATTCGATGTAAAAAGGCTTGGTCAACAAGGAATTTCTATCGGGCTCTCTACCTTTACTTTCCATTGACATTTTGTACTCAACTCATTTATAAGAATGGACTTTATTTCTCTACATCTGTTCACTCTCTATTGTTCACGCATGAGTAGCTAAATTAGTTGAATGGGTTGAGAAGCATTTAGCTAGCACAACTAGGGAATCTTCATTCTTTGTGATTATCTTGTTTATGTATGCTTCATTCGTCCATTAGAGATACTCGAGAGGGTAGTTTAAGGATAGGATCTAGATTTAGGAAGGTCAGGTTAGAATCTAGGTTTGGAAGAACCAGATTAGAATGCATAAACAAGAGATAGACACTCAGGAATGAGCACTATTTGTTATTAACGCATTGCATGCATCTTAGCGATAAGATATGATTGTATGCGTTCACCTTGCTTTCATGCATTTTGCATCAACGCATAGAATAAGAGTAGAGACTTAGGGATAAGCTCTATGGACACTTTGCATTCAACACATGCGTCCTAGACTTAGGAGCATCGCATTTACATTGAAAAATGACTTGCTGTGCATGGTTGTAACATGATCGCATAGTCTGACACATTCCCAAGTAATGCTAGCTAAAGATCTTCTCAACCCGTTCATCGCATACTCATTGCATCTATCAACGCAACTGTCTTTCTCAAATCCACCACCTTTATTTATTTCTTTTTCATCAACGCAACAACACACCCAACACTTTATTTATTTACTTGGTTACCATAAAGTTTTCATAAAAATTACCAACGTAATCTATTTTTACAAGTTCCTGTGTTCGACTTTGGACTTACCAGGAAACTCAAAGAAATTTACACTTGAATTCCGCTGGGGAAACTTGAGTGCACAACGCAATTCCATTAACTCATAGCATCCATTTCCACAACATAATTTTGAGCATCAAGTTTTTGGCGTCGTTGCCGGGGACTTCGGCAAGATAGTTTGTTAATGGTAATTTTTGTGATTTCTTTGCAGAACTCTCAATCTATGACGAACTACGACCAGAAGATTGAGAGAACATTTCGAAGGAGACTAAGAGACCGCCAACAACAACCACAATCCGAAAAAGAAGAGATGGCGGAGTAGCTTGGAAATGGAGCACCAAACGATAATAATGTCATGGCGAATCCAATTCTGTTAGCAAACGATCGCAATAGACCCATCAGGGACTATGCATCGCTAAACCTCTATGATTTCTCTCCGAAAATCATGAGGCCCACCCTCGATGGAAGTAGATTCGAGATGAAACTGGTGATGCTGTAAATAAGTTGTATTGGGCAAAATAGAGAACGAATTTACCGAATTCTCTATGGTGACTGATTGAAGGTTTGGGCCAAGGGTTGTTTCCAAATCTGAAATCTGCATTTGAAGATAGGCCAATCTACGTCGAACATCGTCTGGGTACTGAGTCGACCCACCATGATTCGGTTCGACTGGAAAAGCGCCTTCGACTGATGGCTGGTTGAGAGTGAAACCAACTGGGTATGCTAAAATCGGGGCGTCGACCGAAGAGAAACAGATCGGAGGCTGCGGCGCTTGGAAAGACTGTTGTGGCATTGGGTTGACAACTTGGATCCATGCCTGGGAGAAACGCGGTTGGACAGAGATAGGTTTGTGCGGCATGGTCGACGCGAACGAGGGTCTTTGTGGCCTGATCTCATGATTCTTTCCTTCGAAGGGACCCCAACTCGACGTTGACGGTGCCCCCTGTATTGGCTGGACGACGGCTATGGTGGTTGGAAGAAGTTGTGGTAGGGCAGATTGGAGGTATTCTTTTACAGCTTCTTGGATAATAGTTTTCATGTCCATGATTGGAGCTTCGTCTGTAAAAAAATGTCTATGGTTGGTTATCTTCAATGACAGCTAGGGTCTTGTCGCCATGCTCTGATACCATGATGAAAAATAAGAAAAGAAAGAGACCAACATACAGTTTACGTGGAAACCCTAGAATAGGGAGAAAAACCATGATACATACCTTTTTCTTATTATTTTTAATTGATACACTGAATACAAGAGAACAGGGTGAATAAATAGACAGGAGGGAGCCATAGGGTAAGAGACAATTACAATAACACCTCTAGGGTAAAACCCTACTTTCAACAAGGACCTTGTTAGACATGGTTCGCTCGATGATGAGTTACACTTCCTCACGAGACTCATTTTGGGGTTTTGCAGTGGAGATTGCGGTGTACATACTCAACTGTGTTCCCTACTTTCAACAAGGACCTTGTTAGACATAGTTCGCTCGATGATGAGTTACACTTCCTCACGGGACTCGTTTTGGGGTTTTGCAGTGGAGATTGCGGTGTACATACTCAACTGTGTTCCCTTCAAGAGTGTTGCCAGAACACCTCTGGAGTTGTGGAATGAGCGTAAAGCTAGTTTACGTCATTTTCGCATTTACGGTTACCCTGCACATGTGCTTGAGGCTAATCCCAAGAAGTTGGAACCACGTACGATATTGTGCCTCTTTGTAGGCTACTCCAAAGGTACACGAGGGGGTTATTTTTATGATCAACGAAAAATAGGGTGTTTGTTTCAACAAACGCTACTTTCCTGGAGGGGGATTAAATAAGGGAGCACTGTCCACGAAGTAAAGTCATGTTGCATGAGCTTTCTAATGAAACTACTAAAACTTCAACAAGAGTTGTTGAAGAGTCTGTTACATCAACAAGAGTTGTTGATGGGAGTTCATCCAGTAGGTCGGATCCACCTTAAGATTTGAAGGAACCTCGACGTAGTGGGAGGGTTGCGAACCCACCCGTTCGCTATCTGGGTTTCACGAAAATCCTTGCTATGGTAGCAGATGGCGACGCTGAGGATCCGTTGTCTTATGAGAAGGCAATGGAGGATGTTGACTGGAATGAATGGGTTAAGGCCATGGATCTCGAGATGGAGTCGATGTACTTCAACTCAGTATGGGATCTTGTAGATCAGCTTGATGGGGTTCGCCCTATAGGTTGTAAATGGATCTATAAGCACAAACGGGGAGCTGATGGGAAGGTACAGACCTTCAAGGTTCGACTTGTGGCAAAGGGTTATACCCAGGTAGAGGGAGTCGACTATGAGGAGACTTTCTCATGTTAAAGTCGATCCGCATCCTCCTGTCTATTGCAACTTATTATAATTATGAGGTCTGGAAAATGGATGTCAAGACGACCTTTCTGAATGGCAATCTTGAGGAGACCATTTATATGGTGCAGCCCGAGGGATTCATAGCCCAAGGTCAAAAGCAAAAGGTTTGCAAATTGAATTGATCCATTTATGGACTGAAACAAGTGTCTCGATCTTTGAACATATGGTTTGATATTACGATCAAGTCATATGGTTTTAACCAAAACGTTGATGAACCTCGTGTCTACAAGAAGATCATCAACGCTTTAGTAGTCTTCTTAGTGTTGTACGTAGACGATATCCTACTCATTGGGAATGATGTAGGTCTACTGACTACAATTAAAAACTGGCTAGCGACCCAATTCCAAATAAAATATTTGGGAGAGGCTCAATTTGTTCTAGGTATACAGATCTTTTGGGCGTAAGAACAAAGTGCTAGCACTGTCTCAGGCATCGTACATTAACAAGATGTTGCTCAAGTACTCGATGTAGGACTCCAAGAAGGGCCTACTGCCGTTCAAATATGGAGTCACTTTGTCTAAGGAAATGTGTCCTAAGACGCCTCAAGAGGTTGAGGAGATGAGACGGGTCCCATATGCGTCAACCGTTGGCAGTTTGATGTATGCAATGCTCTCTACTCATCCAAACATCTGGTACACTGTGGGCATAGTCAGTAGGTATCAGTTTAACCCAGGGTAACGCAAATTTTTGTATGATGCAAGTCCATGCCATAAACTTGATGACATAGATTTTATATGCGTTATTAACGAATGTTCTTGTAGTATGCTGTGCGTTGTCACAAATTTCCTTGCGTTGAAACCAAGTATAATTTCACCGTAAGTTTCTCGGTGTGATTCGAGGTCGAACACAGGGACTATTTGAGGTTATTGCATTATGTTTGTGATATATGCGACTAGAGGTTTTTCAATTTATAAAAGAATTTTATGTACAAGTAATTAAACATGCGATAAAGTAATGTAAAACAGTAAAAATGTGATAATAAAATAAATTGCGATAAAGTAAATCTAAGCTAAGATGATGCAAGATACAGGTTTCATGAAATAAGATACTGAGGTCAAGGCTGGCTGTGAAGAATCTACAAAGATTGTGTTATGCGGTGGCAAGTCCTATCTGTGAAGTAGAAAGAGAAAAGATAATTAATACAAAAAGTGCAAGTTCCTAAATTGCATTAAAGATATAAGTACTGTTCCGCTTTTCCTTTGGCATACACCTCTTGGTGATCGGCCGCGTTCCCATATCTCTATGGTGAAACAGGGATGAACATAATGAATGCAAGGTTGCTTCCATCTCTGGAAGTACTACTCGCTTTAGTTAACACATTCTTTTAACCTTCTCTCGACAGATCAGAATGGCATCTTCACTTATGCTCTCACAGGTGAGGATGCCATCTAGCATGCCTTAGTTAAACGCATTTATCTCTTTATCACAGATTAAGTTACTCGTTTAATTCATATTAATTACCAAGGGATTAAGAAAACTTCATGGAGAAAACGATTAATGGGGGAACGGAAATAGACAGAGAAGTGGAAACGGAAATGATCGAGACATTCAATAACACTATTTAGTGTTTGATACATGATTTGTGAATGAAAAGATTAAGAAGATGAAATACAGTTGATGAATAAAGTTAAAAACAAATACAAATAAGCGCCAACATCTTGGCACCGATCTGGATGGAGATTTGCTTACCGATGTGGATGGATCACGCGGAAGGATGAGCTTCTCTCTCAGGCTTGCTCAACCGTTACCAGGGATCTAAGCACAGAGCTTCATGGCGGGGATTTGACAAAATTGCACTGAGACTCACCTCTCGACCTTGTCTCTTTTCTTCCCCGATTTCTTCCGATCAGTACTCAGCTCAACCTTTCTCTCAACAATCTAGCATCAATTAGCCTTCGTATCAAGTATATCTTCTCTGAATTCTATGGGGGTATTTATAGGTGAAAAGCTTTGACTCTTGGCTTGTGGACCTCACTTCTTGTTATGGAAATTCCAAAGATGAAGGAATAAATATTCCTTCTATTATGCAATTCGACCGTCAAATCTGCACAACGGTTAGTTGTGCACGTGTCACAATCCTCCGCATTTGCGTCGCTCTATAGCTGTCTCTTATACACATCTAGATGTGTATAAGAGACAGATCATTGCGTTAATCGTCTCTTCATTATGGTTTGACGGGCACAATGTGACAGAGATGCGTAGTTCAGTTTCTCGTTGAGCCTCGATCGCAAGTGGTGACTTGGTTTCCTGTAAAACAGAGTAGAAAGATCCTTTTCTACCATCTTAATGATGTTAGGGTGTATTTGCGATAATTTATAATTATTGTATTTATGAGCTAATTTTCATACAATCGGTGCATATTTACTCTCTTTTGGCCGCAATATCTAGATAAGGTAGCATAAATAACTTGTATTTCTACAAGTTATCACACCCCCAAATTTAGATATATGTTTGTCCTCAAGCATATCTTCTACTAAAGCAATAATGCTCAATTCCTATCCTATATTTTTGCGTCGATTGGTTGCTCCAAATGTTACACTTAGGTACATTTCTTAACAATGAAATTTCCTCCTATCCTTGCTAATTCTTAACAAAGCCTTATTTTATTCTTCTATATAACAAATTTCTGCTCAAAGATGCTTTTCTAGATTTTTAAAATAGAATGTTTATCTCTTCTTTGTCAAAATAACTTGATATGTCTATATGCGGTGGTCAAACTTTGCGTCATTTATTAGAGACTATTGGTCATGATTACACTCTTCGTTTTGGTTTGCTCTCACGGGTGTCATGCAAACATCCAACTACGGTTGTGTGCCAATTTCAACTTTAACTCATGATATTCAGAGGAGTTATCTCTTGCATTCTTTTATTATTGTTTTTTTTTTTTTTATTTTCATCCTGCGTTGTTCTTGGAAACCCACCTTCATTTTGGCTTGCTCCTACGGGTGTCATACAAACATCCAACTATGAGCAGACTCCGTTCACAACTAAACTCTTATCAGGTTGGGAACATTTTTTAGGTTTTCCCTTGCACTGACATTGGAGTTTTGTATTAAATTTATTTTTTATTTTTTATTTTTTTTTACTTATTTTTTATTTTTTTTGGAAATATGAACGCATTTTCTTGAAGATCGCATATTCTTCATCCTATTTGCTCAGACCTTCCCCACCCCCAAATTTAAAGATGAGCAAGGTTCTCATTGCGTTGTTTGGATAGACTAGACAAACACTTAGAATAAAAATTTCAAAAATAAGGTTTGAACAGAACTTTGAAAGATAAAAGGTAAAGTACTGCTAAACTAAGAATTAACTAAGTGTTAGTCAGAATTTACAAAGTATGAGAAATGTTTCTAAGTATAAACATATTATACATCATGGCAGCGCAATGAAGAACACAAAAATAAAAGATTAGAATATCGCAAATATTGTCAAAGGATGATAAAGAAAAAGGCACAGGCAAAAAGGAGTGAATATGTATTCATTTGTATTTAATATTAATACAGTATACAAATAATTAAAAATTAACGCAATACAAAATTGTTGCCTGTACAAAGAATCAAAGAATAGAGATGTTATCTTTTTGAATTTGATTTAGATGGGTGCACGCTAAAAATTAACACCACGCTTCTATTAACATAAATACATTTTTGCTGAGGACAGTCAACAACGCATGCACTCCCGCAACACACCCCTTAATTCAACGTATTTCTAGAGGATCGGGCGCACACTATTTCTACCAGCGTAACACTACCTCAACATAGTGCCTTTTCACTAAGGACGGGCAAAGAACATATATGCGCGCAACACACCCCTCAACGCAATGCATTTGGGTGTAATGGACGCAGTGTCTCTTGTTAACACACAATGCACCCATCATCACATTACATACCAATTTTTTTTAATTTTTCTTTTTAAGTCATAAAAAACGCAAGTCGAAAAGACTTTGCGGTGTCTAATGTTTCATCTAATCATTCACAAATTAAAGAACGGTGCTACTAATGTATACAAATTAAAGGAATTAAACATGACATGAAAAATTAAATTGAAGAGAATTACATAAAGCATTAAATGCTACTTCTATAAAACAGTAAATAACATGATTTAAAAAGCAGTAAAAGAAAACTGTAAAGAAAGCAAGTAAACATAGACAGGGATGCTGATTGAAATAAGTTCTCAGAATTATCGCAATCGCTTCTCCCGCAAGTGGTTTAATCCTGCTTGCCAAGTCAATAGTGTCCATGCGTCGCTCAAAGTCACCTCCGTAGTACAGCTTAATATGTTGACCATTTACTTTAAACGTGTTATTCCCGTCTAAAGTTGTTAGTTCCACTGCGCCGTGAGCAATGATAGTCTTGATTTTGAATGGCCCAGACTAGCAAGACTTCAACTTTCCTGGGAACAATCGCAAACGAGCATTAAATAATAATACTTCTTGACCTTCGGTGAATGTTCGATCATTTATGCGGTCATCATGCCACTTATTGGTTTTCTCCTTATAGATCTTGGCATTTTCATAGGCATCCCTTCGCCATTCGACCAACTGATTCAATTGTAGCTTTTGAACTTTCCCTGCACTTGTTAAATCAAACTTCAGCTTCTTGCATGCCCACATCGCCTTATATTCCAACTCAAGCAGCAGATAACAAGCTTTTCCAAAGACCAGGGCATACGGAGACATGCCAATTAGTGTTTTATAGGCAGTCCTGTATGCCCACAGTGCTTCCTCAAGCTTGGGTGACCAATCCTTCCTGGAAGTATTAACTACCTTCTCCAAGATAGTTTTGATCTCTCGGTTAGAAATCTCTGCCTGCCCATTAGTCTGCGGGTGATAAGCAGCCGCAACTCGATGGCTGTCGTTAAATTTAGTCAACAGGTTGGCAATTATGCGGTTGATAAAGTGAGAGCCCTCATCACTGATTATGGCCCGTGGCGTCCCATATCAAGCAAAAATATTCTTCTTAAGAAATTTTGCCACTGTGGCTGCATCATTCTTGGCACATGCGATAGCTTCAACCCATTTTGATACATAATCAACCGCGACCAGGATATAGTGATGAGCTTCTGATGGTGGAAACGGGCCCATGAAGTCAATTCCCCAAACATCAAATAATTCTACTTCTAAGATTGATGTCAATGGCATTTCATTTCTCTTTGACATATTCCCCGTTCTCTGACATCTATCGCATTGCACAATGTGGGCTTTGGTATCCTTAAACGGTGTTGGCTAGAAATAGCCACACTGTAGAACCTTTGCGGCAGTCCACTGCCCCCCAAAGTGTCCTCCGTAAGGGGACTCATGACACATCTCCAGAATGTGCTTGACTTCGTGCTCAGGAACACATCGATGTAATATATGATCAGGACCAAGTCGATATAGGAATGGGTCATCCCAGAAATAAAATTTGACATCATGTCTTAGCTTCTTCTTCTACTGGTAAGTATAGTCATCTCGTATTTGACCGCAAACAATGAAATTCACGATGTCCACATACCAGGGAACATTAATGCCTACTGTCATCAGCAGCTCATCGAGAAATCTTTCTTCAATATCTTTTTCTTTACCTTGAACCTCGAAATTCTCTAATCTTGACAAATGATCCGCGACTTGGTTCTCGGTGCCCTTCCAGTCTTTGATCTCTAGGTCAAACTCTTGCAGTAGCAACACCCACCGTATATGCCTTGGTTTTGCATCCTTCTTTTTCATCAAATACTTGATCGCAGAGTGATCTGTATACACCACAATGTTTTTTTCGATTAAGTATTGTCGGAATTTTTCCAGTGCAAATACCACTGCGAGCATTTCCTTCTCTGTGGTTGTATAGTTCTTATGCGCATCATTCAATGTTTTACTAGCATAATAAATAGGATGCAATACCCTGTCCTTGCGCTGACTTAATATTGTGCCCACAGCATATCCGCTAGTGTCGCACATCAACACAAATGGTTGCGTCCAGTCCGGCGCCACCAAAATGGGTGCGATGATGAGCGCATCTTTCAATGTGTTGAATGCTTTGGTGCACGCATCATCAAAATTATATTCTCGATCAACTTCAAGGAGCGCACAAGCGGCCTTGCGATACGGGTGAAGTTGTGAATAAATCTTCTATACAACCCAGCGTGTCCCAGAAAGCTCCTAAGTGTTTTCACGTTCACTGGTGGGGGTAACTTGGAAATTGCGTCAATTTTTGCCTGATCAACTTCCAATCCTTCTTTAGAGATTTTGTGACCTAGAACTATTCCTTCTTCCACCATAAAGTGGAATTTTTCCTAGTTCAAAACAAGATTTGTTGCTACGCATCTCTTCAAGACATTTTCCAGGTTAGATAAACAGGAGTCATAATTATTGCCGAAGACTGAAAAATCATCCATGAATACCTCAACTGACTCCTCCAAGTAATCTGAAAATGTTGCCATCATGCATCGTTGGAAAGTGCCTGGCGCATTGCAAAGTTCAAATGGCATGCGTCGGAATGCAATCGTACCAAATGGATACGTGAATGTTGTCTTATCTTGATCTTCCAGTGCTATTGCGATTTGATTGTACCCTGAATAGCCGTCAAGAAAACAGAAAATATCATTCCCTGCAAGTCTGTCTAGCCTCTGATCCATGAACAGGAGTGGAAAGTGGTCCTTTTTAGTGGCCAAGTTTAACTTGCGATAATCCATGCAAATTATCCACCCCGTAGTCGTTCTTGTAGGTATTAATTCATTCTTATCATTAGTGACAACTGTCATTTCCCCTTTCTTTGGAACACACTGCATTGGGCTCACCCAGCTACTATCAGATATCGGGTAGATGACTCCTGCGTCCAGCCACTTCACTATTTCCTTCTTTATGACCTCCCTCATAGCCGGGTTCAAGCGTCGTTGCCTTTCTACCAATCCTGTCTTTCCTTCTTCCAGACAAATCTTGTGCATACAATACAAGGGATTGATTCCTCGAATGTCCGCCAAGGTCCATCCTAAGGCCTTTGCGTTATTTCTTAAGATCTGTATGAGCGTATCTTCTTTCTCCTTACTCAGCGATGCGGAAATGATAACCGGTAACGTGTTGTTACTTCCTAAGTAAGCATACTTAAGGTGCACGGGCAACGACTTTAACTCTAGCACAGGTGGTTCTTCCAAAGATGGCTTAATGCATTGTGATGTCCGTTCAGATATCTTGAGCGGTTCAAAATTTGATTCAGTATGAATTGCGGTGCAGTCCTCCTCCAATATTGCGTCGATTTCAAGATCTTCTTCCTCCAGCTCCTTCAGGGGTTCGTGCCAATGTTCTTCTCGCAGTTCCTCAATATATTGGCAGTCTTCCATGTCACCTGGGTACTTCAACGCATTGAACATGTTGAATTTTACTTCCTAACCGTCGACCCTAATGGTCAATTCCTCTTTTTGCACATCGATAAGGGCTCGTCCTATTGTGAGAAATGGGCGACCCAAGATGATAGAGACTTCTCTGTCAGCTTCGTAATCCAATATGACAAAATCTGCTGGAAAGATAAACTTGTCCACTTGCACGAGTACATCCTCTATCTTGCCCTCAGGATGCTTTATTGATCTATCGGCCAATTGTAATGTGATCATGGTTGGTCTTGCATTGTTGATATCCGGCTTCTTAAAAATCGACAAGGGCATTAGAGAGGTTCCCGACCATCTTCCCTCCTATTGTGCAGGGAAATGTAAAACTCCCAGGGTCTTTCATTTTAGTGGGGATATTGTTTTGAAACAGTGCGCTGCATTCATATGTTAGTGTACCATTTTTATTTTCCCCAATCTTTCTTTTATTGGCAAGGATATCCTTGAAAAATTTTACATAACTCGGCATCTGGTCTAGTGCTTCTATTAAGGGAATTTTAATGTGTAGCTGTCGGAGAACGTCCAAGAACCTCTGAAATTACTTATTGTCTTTCTTCTTTAGCCTGGACGTGAAAGGTGAAGGATCCCACCTTACTTCTTGTTGCGTTGGCTATTTGTTGAGGTCCTGTTCTTGTTGTGTTTCATTATCTGAAGGTTGCATTGATTGAGAATCCAAGTTTTGAGGAGCTTCATCTTTTTTAGGTGAACTTACGTCGGAATTGGTACTTTTTCCACTATTAGTTGATTGGTCATCATGAACAGTCAAATCTATTGGTGTTATTGTCGAATCTGGTATTGATGGCATAGGGGTTGTTGTTTTGCCACTTCTCAATGTCATTACGTGACATTATTCTTTACCTCGCTGCCCCGATGCTCCTGAGTTGCTATGTCGCATACCAGGCACTTTCTTCTTTACTTCCCTCGTAAGCTGATCTATCTGCTCTTCTAGTTTTTTAAAGGAGTCAACTCACGATTGTCTCATTGCCTTGCTCTTTTCAATGTAATATTTTAACGATGACTCTAAAGATGAGATGCTGCAAGAGGTATCATATAAGAAAGATTGGTCATAGGGTGGTATACCTTGAGAATTACCTGGGTTACAGTCCGGAGTAATGAAGATCGGAGGGGTGCCTCTATCCCCTTGATAACTGTTCTGATAGAAACTATGGCCCCCCTAGTTGTGATTCCCGTTCCAACTTGAAGTTGGGTGATCCCACCAACCAGGGTTGTAGATGCTGCCAAACGATTCATCATAGACAGAATATACAGGTTGTTGATTCCATAGGCAGACTTCTACTAGATGTCTCTCTCCACATTGGACACAATTCCTTGTGGCCACGTGAGTTAACGCATTAACTTGTGCTGATCCATGAGAGAGAGTTCTTTATTGGTTAGCCACCGTCTGGAGGAGTGAGGTCATTGTGGTCATTTGATCAACCAGTGCGCTCATTGTATCAGTTGACACATCGACACTTTCTACTCTTTCTTGCTCTAGACCTATTACCTCAAGCCCGGTATCAATCCACTCATCAGAATGTTGCGAGATGCGATCCAAGATATTCTTTGCTTCCAGATATGATCAGCTCATTAATCCCCCTTATGCGGAGGCATCGACAACTGTTTGCGTTGATTGGTTTAAGCCATTGTAAAAGGTTTCCATCAGAATACTATCAGGAATCCCGATATGCGAATAGCTCTTCACTAACTATCGAAACTACACCCATGCGGTGATCAAGGTTTCATAACCCTTTTGCTCAAAATTCAGCACATCCCTCCGTCTCCTTGTGTTGACGGTTGGTGGGAAGAATCTGTTCATAAACCTATCAACCAAATATTCCCATGCTTTAATCTCATTAGGCTCTAATGACTGAGCCCACCTCTTTGCTTCATCCCGCAGTGTGTATGGAAAAAGATATAACCTATGTATTTCTTGAGTCACATTAGGCATGGAGAATGTGCTGCACATGTCTACAAAATTCGTCAAATGCACATATGGGTCTTCTCCTTGTAATCCTCCAAATTGACCCATATTCTGAATTAATCTGCAGCATAATTGGGTTTTATTTTCAACGTTTACATTCTCCTCACCGTTTGTCTTGTCGATTCCAGTGAGAAGTTATTAGAAATCCGTTTCATTGGGACGTCATGATCAGCAGCAAGAAATATGGAGCCTTGCGCTGGCCCATTTTCCCTTTGATTCCCTGCGGGAGCCTCGTTATTATTAGCCATGCTTCTTCACCACTTAATTCGGCCCTGATGTGCTTGTGCACGAATAATACACTTGATCTCTGGGTCCACTTAGAATTTCTGGGTCACTCCAGCACTCCTAAGCCCTCAGACTGCTCTTCGCATTGAACAACCAATACAAAGAGATCTGTCCTGCAAAACACCACAAATATACTCAAACAACAAACCGTTATCCAATCCCCAACGACGACACCATAAACTTGTAACACAAATTTTTGTATGATGCAAGTTCATGTCATAAACTTGATGACATAGATTTTATGCGATGATATGTGATACTACTTCTAGATATGCGTTATTAACGAATGTTCTTGTAGTATGTTGTGCGTTGTCACAAGTTTCCTTGCGTTGAAACCAAGTATAATTTCACGGCAAGTTTCTCGGTGTGATCCGAGGTCGAACACAGGGACTGTTTGAGGTTATTGCGTTATGTCTGTGATATATGCGACCAGGGGGTTTTCAATTTATAAAAGAGTTTTGTGTACAAGTAATTAAACATGCGATAAAGTAAAGTAAAGTGGCAAAAATGCGATAAAAAGATAAATTACGATAAAGTAAATCTAAGCTAAGATGATACAAGATATAGGTTTCATGATACAAGATATTGAGGTCAAGGCTAGCTACGAAGAATCTACAAAGATCGTGTTATGCGGTGGCAAGTCTTATCTGTGAAGCAGAAAAAGAAAAGATAATTAATACAAACAGCGTAAGTTCCTAAATTGCGTTAAAGATATAAGTACTATTCCGTTTTTCCCTTGGCGTACACCTCTTGGTAATCGGCCGCATTCCCATATCTCTGTGGTGAAACAAGGACAAACGTAATGAACACAAGGTTGCTTCCATTTCTGGAAGTACTACTCACTTTAGTTAACACATTCTTCTAACCTTCTCTCGACAGATCAGAATGGCATCTTCACTTTTGCTCTCATAGGTGAGGATGCCATCTAGCATGCCTTAGCTAAACGCATTTATCTCTTTATCAGAGATTAAGTTACTCGTTTAATCCATATTGATTACCAAGGGAATAAGAAAACTTCATGAAGAAAACGATTAATGGAGGAACAGAAATAGACAGAGAAGTGGAAACGGAAATGATCGAGACATTCAATAACAATATTTAGCGTCTGATACACGATTTGTGAATGAAGAGATTAAGAAGATGAAATACAGTTGATGAATAGAGTTTGAAACAAATACAAATAAGCGCCAACGTCTTGGTGCCGATCTGGATGGAGATTTGCTTGCCAATGTGGATGGATCATGCGGAAGGATGAGCTTCTCTCTCAGGCTTGCTCAACTGGTAGCAGGGTTCTAAGCACAGAGCTTCACGGTGGGGATTTGGCAGAATTACACTGTGACTCACCTTTCGGCCTTGTCTCTTTTCTTCCCGGATTTCTTCCGATCAATACTCAGCTCAACATTTCTCTCAACAATCTAGCATCAATTAGCCTTCGTATCAAGTATATCTTCTCTGAATTCTATGGAGGTATTTATAAGTGAAAAGCTTTGACTCTTGGCTTGTGAACCCCATTTCTTGTTATGGAAATTCCGAAGATGGAGGAATAAATATTCCTTTTGTTATGCAATCTGACCGTCAAATCTGCACAACAGTTAGTTGTACACATGTCACAACCCTTCGCATTTGCGTCGCTCAGCTGCACCTTTCGATCGGTTGCTCGCATGCGGTGTTGTTTTTATTACCGCATGCGGTTGAAACTCAGCTTGGGATCGACTGTCGCACTGCGCCATCATTGCGTTAATCATCTCTTTATTATGGTTTAATGGGTGCAATGTGACAGAGATGCGTTGTTCAGTTTCTCATTGAGCCTTGATCACAAGCGGTAACTTGGTTTCCTGCAAAACAGAGTAGAAATATCCTCTTCTACCATCTTAATGATGTTAGTGGATGTATTTGCGATAATTTATAATTATTTTATTTCTGAGCTAATTTTCATACAATCGATGCATATTTACTCTCTTTGGGCCGCAATATCTTAAGGCATTATAAATAACTTGTATTTCTACAAGTTATCACCAGGGTCACTGGACCGCAGTGAAGAACATCCTCAAGTATCTTCGGAGAACGAGGGACTACATGCTCGTGTATGGTTCTTGGGATTTGATCCTTACAGGATACACGGATTCTGACTTTCAGACTGATAAAGACTCTCGCAAGTCCACATCAGGGTCAGTCTTTACTCTTAACGAATAAACTATAGTGTGGCGGAGCATTAAGCAGGGGTGCATCGCCGACTCCACTATGGAGGCAGAGTACGTAGCGGCTTGCAAAGCTGCTTCGGAGCACAATGTTGCTGATCCGTTTACGAAGGCTCTCAAGGCTATAGTGTTTGAGGGTCACCTACAGAGCATGGGTCTACAGGATCTCCCGCGGCTGAACTAGGGCAAGTGGGAGATTTTCTTGTACCGGGCTTTTATACCCTAGTTTATTATTTTGTACTAAGTTTATTGTACACCCCACTTCGCTTTAGGAAAAATGGGAGATTGTTGGGGTTGATGCCCTAAAGTCTTGTGTCCTATATTTTTTAAATAGTATGTACGAACACTTGTGTTGTTAATATTGTTTGTAAAATGATAAACATTTTCTATTATCAATATACTTGTTATTGATCTCATAAATTGTATGAAAGTCTAAATCCAATAAACTAAGACTCATGACTTTTTTATGAGTACTTGAACTTTATGTGGAGACATAAGAGTGGATGGGTTCGAGTAAATAGTCAAAATGATCTATGGTAAAGAAGTTCTTCAAGAGGTATGTTCTTGAAACCCATTTTTCTGTAGAAGCATGTTTTATATTTATGCCAAAATTAGTGAATTTTTATTGCTTAGATGATCCTTGTTCTTCCGTTTCATTTGATACAATCCTAACAAATATATGATATTATACTTCACATATTGTATTTTGCTCGATTGATTATTTTTATTTGCTTTACCAATAACCCAATAAACTTAAAATCCCTGGTTATCTGTATGTGACTCAAGCATGTATGTGGGTGACATATAAGTGGATCATGTCTTGAGTGATAACCAAAATGATCTGTAGTAAATGGATAAAGGAGGGAAATCTTATCCTGGTAACGCTATGGATTTGCCCCGTTTTTGTGGAATGGTCACAAGTGTTGTGACTTGTTACAGATGGTCTGATCCTGATCATTCGTGTTGGGGACATGCGAGCATGGCCGTCCTATACAAAAAGTTTGTATAGGACTTGACTACGAAGTGTTAATGTCTTGTTATATTAACACCGTTTATGACGGAGACTTCCCTTCACTAGGATGACCATAGGTAACATGACCTCAATCCTAAGTGAGTTGGGAACTCCTGTCATTGAGGGCGGTCCTTTGATTTGTATGGGTGCGAGTGGCCAGGTCGCCGATTCAAACCTACCATTTTGGGGATTCGTCTAATTTAGGAGCTGGAACTCACTACACAAGATGGAATTCACTCCTTCCCCGAGGCAGGGTTAAATAGATATATGGCTCCCTTACAGGTTGATTCCGGAGCTTGAACGATGTGGCACCACACACCTTCTTTTGGCCCGAGAGGTGTTGACACATAGTTGGACTATGTTGTATTGTTCATTAAAGGAATCAGTGGTACTTAAGGAGTGAGATGTAACTACAGGGGCAAAACGGTAAATTGGCTCAGCTGTACTTATGAGCATCTGTGAAGGGTCATCGTACTCATGATTGGTTATATCCAATGGACACAGAAATATATTTGTGGTAAGAAGAGTTCAGTTATGGTCTTTAGTGGAATCACTGACAGTTAACGGATGGTAGATCTCGTGGCTAAAGAGTTTAGTCAGCTATTCACGTACCATTGGAGCTTCGAGCCACAGGTCCATTAGGTCCCCTGGGTAGCTTGGTAAAGTCGAGAACCAGTGTTTGGGTTAATTTGAAATTGTTCAAATTGACAAGAGGAAAGTTCAATATATATGATATAATTGGACGGTTAATTATATATGAATAATTGGCTAAATGTACGAGATACATTATTTTGGAGGA
>NC_052357.1:25490349-25551901 GCF_009727055.1 Benincasa hispida
AAATTAGATATAAATATGATTTATATCAAGTAGAGGAGAAAATACTATAGTAGATGTGTGATATCAAACTATAGGATATAAATATAATATGATTATATTTATTAATTAATTAATTGATTAATTATATGATAATTAACCAATTTTTTCCACGTTTGGATGTGGGTAGTGGGCATCGTCGGTTATGGTAACCGATAGGTTAAAAGTGAAAAGAAGTTTTCATTTTGGAAGGTGAATTCATTATTTTCGACCGCCCAAAAGAATTCGTGAAAAGGATCGCTCAAGAGCCTATACGATAGTAGCTCTTCCGTCTAAACGATCGCCTACCTCACGATTTCTCTAAACGATCGTATATGTTTTTCCTAAACGATCGTTTAGCTTTTCATATACGATCGTGTAGCTTCTCTATGCGATAAGCATTCTTGCTATACGATAGCACTATATTATCTCCCACTTGCTTATCGTCTACACGACTCGTTATCCTCTGTCCTCTACCAAATTCACCAAAGCCCACTCTTTGGGTTTTCACTCCGAGAGTACTCGGGGTTCATTAGTGGTGGTGTCATTCCCGCTGCAGTGTTCGTGTTCGTATTGATCGTGCTATTGCAATCGATGTTTCTGCCGGGTGTTGGTAGATCTGTTGGAGGGATCCGCTGCGTTAGGATTCAGAAGTTCGAAGAGAGTCTTCAACTGGTATGGAACCCTTTCCCTGTTATTCTTTTTGTTCTGAGCATGCCAATAATTAGATTAATGTGCATAATTGTATGTGTTGAATGTATATCTTTTATATTTCAGCCACTGTGAAATCGGAGTGATCTGAATACGCTCATGGAACTCTCGGTATGAGATCCTTCAGTATAGGTCAATAACAAGGTGAATGGAGAGAGTGCTTATAGTAAGTGGGAATGGGACGTGTGTCAACACATCCCACGGTCTCTCTCATTAGTTTGGAGTAAACTTTCATGATCGGCTTTGAGGCACATTTGCTTGTGTCCCCCAATGGATGACATTTGCATGACTTTTTACTCAAACTCCATAAATGGATAAGATTGTTTTAGTTTTTTCCCTAGTCGATTTTTCCCTATGGTTGGGTCATTGGGCAGAAATCGATAATCTAAAATAAGGGGTTACACTTATAAGAAAAATGTTAAGCTAGTTAACAATTTTATGGACGAAACAATTGTGACTAATAATTATAGAAGTTGTTATGGTGTAATTAATGGCTGAGATAGTCTCAATTCAGTGAAGGGGTAATGGTTCACCCTATAGTGGCTTTTACCCTGCCCACTGAAGCATCATTGAAAAATAGATGTCACATAGGATGCATTAAATTATTTTGCTAAATTGATTGGTTTTTCAAATTGGGTCATGCCTGTTTAACTAATATAAATAAATTGTATGTTTCAGCAATATTCAATATGACTTCTACTACACTTAATATATTTGTTGCTGACAAATTAAATGGCAATGACTACGTAACTTGATGATGGAATGAACACATGCGCAGCGGAAGAAAAATGAATCTAAAGTACTCTAATTAGGTTAATTTCAAAAATAAGCATGCAATTAAAATAAAAATAAAGGCAAAATAGAAATACAACCTTTGTAGTCTTTAGTCTCCTCCAAATCAGCTACAATCTCCTCACAAACGATTTGTAAACCACCACGAGAATCTTTCCGACTATTCTCCGACCTTAGAATGGGATGGTGGGATCTGGTGAGTGACTAATTTGGAGAGGAAAAGGCTAAATATTTGAGAAAAAACATTTATGAGATGATCACACAATTCCCATAAATTTCCACTTTGGCCAAGAGTTCTAAAAAAACAAGAAAATCTTCCTTTTAAATATCATTACATGCAAAACATGCAACTTTGAATTTGATGAGAATTTAACACTGAAAAATCCACTAACTCAAAGTGGGATTTAGTGGGACAAGTGTCTTCAAATGAAGACAACACTTAGCCATGCAAAAGTTTGCATTTCTCACTCACAAATGTTGGATCTTTCCACTAACTTGGTCAAAATTTGACTCTCAAAGTTCAAAGTAAAAAATTTAACTTTTTGACTTTCAAGTCAAAAGTCTACAATTTGACTTCCATTGCATTTTTTACCTAGTCAATAATTTGACTTTTAATGTAATTTCGACCAATTTCATTTAATTTCAAAATTAATTATAATAATCAATTTTAAAATTAAATTAATATTAAATAATTAATTAAAAATTTTAATTAATTTAATTTAATATTAAATTCAACAAGAATCCCAATGAATATGAATCACTATTCATAATCTTGATATTTAAATCTTATTTAAATATCTCCTATTTTCTCTCTCTTTATGTTTAATTAACAGTTAAATATATCGTATATATTTACCAATTTGCTTCAAAAATCGAATTTGAACACTTCAAATTCATTCGTCACACTGTTCTAAGGTTTACTTTGATATGAGCTAGTAAAGGGACCTCATAGACCTATAGATCATGGGCTCCAACGATCCGCAATTAACCGACTAAACTCATTAACCTAATTCCATTCGTTAACTACCGGGTCACTCCACTAAAGCCCAGTAGTTTCACTCCCATCACTGTAGATATATTATGTCCACTTGATATAACTATGATCAATAAGTTAACCCTTCACAGATTATTGGTAATAACGGTTGGGTCAAAAGTTGTTTTACCCTTGAGATTACATCTTGCTCTTTAAGTCCCATTGATCCTCTAATGAACAATTGGTTTGTGATCCAATCACTAAACTGAGTCCTTCTCGAGCCAATGAGAGGGTGGGTCTCTTGTTCAAGACTCAGAGACAACACTTAAGAGAACAACCTCTCTACTGTCCTTAAAAGCGAGTAGGAGTGAATTCCGTCTTGCACCCTATGTCCCCAGTTATCTACTCAGTCTTACCCTTGAAATGGGAGTGTTATTGAGTCGGCATTGTTGAGCCAACTCGCACCCATGCAAATCTAAGGATAGTCTCGAATAAACAGGAGTTCATAGTTAGCTGAGGATTAAGATCAAGTTACCTAAGCCATCACTTTGAAATAGTCAGTCTTAAAAAGTAAACAACTTGATAAAGTAAAAGTGACTTAATTCTTGGTCCGATCTTATGCAAACTCATTGTATAGGATGCCCCCATTCCTCATGTCAATACATGAACGAATCAGGATCACTTCGTTTGTAGCACTTTACAATAAATTGTAACAACTACAAAGTGGGTCGCATCCGATAGTGTTACCAGAATAAGATTCTGAACCTTATTTATATACTATAGATCGTTTTAGGTATTTACTGAACTAGATCCACTCTTATGTCTCCATATAAAGTTAAAGTATTCAAATAATAGTCATGGATCTTTAGTTTATTGGATTTAGAGTTTACAAGTGCAATTCACATATTCAATAACAGTTTTATTGAATAAACGCCAATAACATCTTTATTGATGATAGAATATGTTTAACATTATAAACTGTGAGTTTTAGGAAACACAACCCAACACTTGGAAAAAAATAATCAATAAAGTTCTAATCATAGATGACCTATGTTTTGTCCTGGTTGAGGAATGTCCTCAAGTCCCACTGGCCAATGCCACCCAAAGTGTTCGGGAGGCATACGAACGATGAGTTTGGGCAAGCGAAAAGGCTCGAGCACACATCTTGGTAAGCCTATATTGAAGGACAGTGAGGTCAGATGCGAAAGTGAGGATTAGTCCCAATTTTTAATTTCACATAATATTAGAAATACAAAGATCGACATTATGCATTTTAACAAAAAAAATTACAACGTGCTATAATAAATACAATGAAGAGGGATTAAGATTTTTAGTCATACTAACCTTTTGAAGACAATATCTTTACAAAGCCTCTTCAAAGTCATGATCTCACCTTGGATCATGAACAAAATGATAAAGTTAACATGCATAACACGGAAGCAAACAGAATCATTAAACACTCTAATTCCATTAATTTGAGTAACAAGCATGCATATTCATAGTTTCCAACAATAGGGTTTTAGGTTGAATACCTTTGATGATTTCCACTTGTACCTTGCAATCTCCACGAAATTGACTTTCAATTTCTTATAGTATACCTCCATAAGAGTCTTCTACTAATTTCAGGCCTTAGATTGAGCGGTGGAATATCAAATTGAAGGTGAATTTAGGATTGAATTAAAGAGAAAAACATTTTTCCTTCAACTGAGTTCTTTTTCTTTTTAATTTCAATTTTTGCATGCCCCAATTCAAATGAATTATGAAGTATTTAATCATATTAAACATTCAAAAGGATTAATTGACAATTTAACACTTCAAATATCACTAATTTAGTGGATTAGGTGTTCAAATTGGGAAAAATCCACTATGGATTAAAAAACAATTTTCAATTTCAATTTCAATTTTATTTTATTTAATTTTCAATTAAAATCAAATTAAATATAAACTAAATTGAATCTCTGAAATTGAATTTTTAAAAATTTGAAATTGATTTATTAATTTATTAAATAATTAATTAAATAATAATAATTGTATTAATAAAACACCTTATTCAAACATGAATCTCTATTCATGTAATCAATATTTAAATATATTGAACTCTCCAAATACATTTAATTTCAATAAATTTAAACGTTAATTATATTGAATATATTTATCCAAACCTTAATTTGAATTTGAACATTTCAAATTTACTCAATGTTCTAATCTAAGGTTTAATCCTTTTACAAGCTAGAAAAAGAGACCTAATGGATTTACAGATCATGGGCTCCAACGATTTAAGATTAATTGGTCAAACTTCTTTAACCGAATTAATCGATATTTATGTCCACTTGATTTAACCATAATCAGTAAGTCAATCCTTCACAGGTCGTTCGTATTTACAGCTAGGTCAAAGTTACCATTTTACCCCTGTAATAATCTTACTCCTTAAGTCTCCACTGATTCATTAATGAACAATTTGTTTGTGGTCCTACCAATAAACCGAGTCCCTCTCAGCCATGGAGAGGGCGGGCCCTTTTGTTCAAGATATGAGTCGGTATTTATGGGAACAACCTATCTACTACCCTAAAGCAGGTAGGTTTGAATTCCATCTTGCAGGACTATGTCCCCAGCTATCTATCCTATATTATCCCTAAAATGAGGGGCTTATTGAGCTGGCGCTGTTAAGCCAACCCTCACCCATGCAAATCCAAGGATAGTCTCGAATAAACAGGAGTTCATAGTTAGCTCAAGATTGAGATCGAGTTATTTAAGATCATCTAGTTTGAAATAATCAGTTTTTAACAATAAACGACGTTATAAAGAAAAAGTGATTATTTCATGGTCATGTCTTATGCAAACAACTTTTGCATAGAACACCTCCACTCACATGTCTCCACTTGAACCATTTCGGGATCACATCATTTGTATCAATATATAAGGTGGGCTACATATTAGAGTATATCAGCATGCAGCAGAAGCAACAAGGATCAATAAAGATTCTAATTCATTAATTTTAGCTATAAATAAAGCATGCTCATATAATAATAAGAGGGTTTCAAGACTTACCTTTGTAGAACCATTTAAAACTCTAATTCAACTGCAAATCTTCTCCAAATCTTCTTGTGAACCACCTCAATGCCTTCCTTACTATTCTCTTGGAGCCTTAGATCGAGTTGTGTGACTCAAAATAAGTTTGAATGAAGGAAACTTGGAGAAGAACCCACTGATGCAACTTGAAGAACACTTTCTTCAACCTCTCAAGTTTTCAGCAAAACTCAACAAGTATCTCAGTTTTTGCATGCTCGATTCTCAGCCCAATATCCTCTATTTATTGCAAGACCATCATGCAAAGTAGATAGCTGCATGAGGAGTAGCTCATGCTTGGAGATTAATTCAAGAAGAAGGTGGGAAATAAGTGAGCTATATGGTTATGAAAGTGAAGTTCTCCCACTTTTTCAATTTCGTGTTTTTCAATTTAATGATTTTTCAAATTGATTTTCAAAATCAATTTTGTTTTCAAAATTGAAATTTTTATTAATTTTTCAAAATTAATTCATTAATTATTTTTCTAATAAAATTAACAATAATTAAATTAAATTAATTCTAATTAATTTAATATCAAATATTAAATTAATTTTATACAAATTCTACCATTATGAATCCCTATTCATGAATTTAATATTTAAATCATATTTAAATATTAATTGATTCTCCAATTCCGTTTATCCAAAATTAAATGCGTAATTATAACACATATAATTACTAATTCCCTTAGTTCTCATTTGAACGTTTCAATTAACTTATCACGTTACTTTAAGGCTAATCCATTTACGAGCTAGTAGGGGGACCTCGTGGACCTACAGATCATGGGCTCCAATGATCCGAGAGTAATTGGTTAAACTCTTTATACCGAATTAACCCTCATTCGTTAACTAATGGGTCACTTCACTAAAGCTCATAGTTGCACTCCCTTCACTGTAGATATATTATGTCCACTTGATATAACCATGATTAGTAAGTTAACCCGTCACAGGTTGTTCGTAATAATGGCTGGGTCAAATGTCTATTTTACCCCCGAGATTACTTCTTGCTCCTTAAGCCCCACTGATTCTCTAATGAACAATTGTTTGTGATCCGATTGGCAAATCGAGTTCCTCTCGAGCCAATGAGAGGGCGGGGCCCCTTGTATAAGACTTGGAGTCAGCACTTAAGGGAACAACCTCTCTATTATCCTTGAAAGCGGGTACGAGTAAATTCCATTTTGCACCCTATGTTCCCAGCTATGTACCCATTCTTGCCCCTAAAATGGAGGTTTATTGAGCTAGCGCTGTTAAGCCAACCCTCACCTATACAAATCTAAGGATAATCCCGAATAAACAAGAGTTCATAGTTAGCTAAGGATTAAGGTCAAGTTACCTAGATCATCACTTTGAAATAGTCAGTATTAAATAATAAACAACGTTATAAAGTAAGAGTGACTAATTTCGTGGTCTGATCTTGTACAAACCCAAGACGCCCCCACTTCTCATGTCATAACATGTACAAATTAGGATCACATCATTTTTAGCACTTTATAACTTCTTGTAACAACTACAAAGTGGGCCACATCCAATAGCGTTACAAGAATAAGACACCCAACCCTATCCATATACTATATATTATTTTGACTATTTACTCGAACCTGATCCACTTTTATGTCTCAACATAAAGTTCAAGTACTCATGTAATAGTTATGGATCTTTTAGTTTATTGGATTTATTTCTAAAACGAAATAAGCGATTCATATATTCAATAACAACTTATTGAATTTTCATAATAAGTTTTATTATTTACAAACCACGAGTTTTAGGACATAAAACCCAAAACCGCATCCAATAGTATCCCCAGAATAAGGTATCCAGCCCTATCCATATACTTATAGACTATTTTGGTTATATACTCAAACTTGATCCTCTTTTATGTCTCTACACAAAGCTTAAGTATTTATTCTATAGCCATGAGTTCATTAGTTTATTAGATTTAAGAAATTATCAATGCAATTTACAATATCGATAATAATTTTATTGAAATAATCTCAATAACATCTTTATTATGTATAGAATATGTTTAATAATACAAACCACGAGTTTTAGGACCTTATACCCAACAAACTCCCACTCGAACTAAAACTCTGTGAGGGCCTTAGTAAATGGATTTTCAAGATTATCTTCAAAGGCTGTTTTCATGACTATCACATCTCCTTGGTGTACTATCTGCCTAATGAGATGGTACTTTCGCTCGATAGACCAAGATGCTTGTTTTAATCCATAAATGGATCTTTTAAGCATGCAAACTTTTTGCTCTTGACCCTATTCAATGAACCATTCAAAAATACTTTCTTCAAGATGACCATTCAAAAAAGCTGTCTTGACATCCATTTACCATATCTCATAATCATAAAAAGCAGTAATGGATAAAAGTATTCCTATAGACTTAATCAAGGCAATAAGAGATAAGGTTTCTTCATAGTCTACCTCCTATCTTTGCATAAAACCTTTTGCCATGAGTCCAACTTTGTAGGTTTGTACCTTACCAGCTTGGACTCGTTTTTTCTTATAGATTTACTTACAACCAATAGGTTTTACTATTGGATTAAGGAAGCAAGCAGCAGAAACAAAACAAGATCATTAAGCATTCTAATTCATTTATTTTGGCTTCAAATTCAGCATGCTCATAAACTAAAAACAGAGTTTCAACACTAACCTTTGAAGTACTTCTTGAATCACGATCTTCAGCAACAATCTCCTTTCCTTTGGTTGTGAACCACCACAAGGCCTTCCTTACACAGTGTAAAATGGAATTTACACTGTTGGAGCCTTAGATTGAGTTGTGAGGCTCAAAATAAATTTGAATCAAAGAAAATTGGAGAGGAGGTTACTAGTTATACACAGTGTAAAGAACACTTCTTCAAACACAAATTTTCAGCAAAAATGCAACATTTTGCATCATCCATTTCCACTTAGAACTGAAGTTATATTGCATGACATTCAAGCAACAAACCTTCCGCATGAATTCCAGCTCCACCTTCATTATTAAGTTGGAATTTTAGTGAAAACATGAGTAAGGTGCTTGATTCCAAAAATGGGAAAATCCCACTTTTGATTTTTTATTTTATTTTCTTTTTCCATTTTGAAAATTGTTTTCAAAATTAAAAAAGAATTTCAGTTTTTAATTCAAAAAACAAAACTGAAAGTTTATTAATTTTACAAAAATTAATTCAAAATTAATTTTTCTAATAAAATCAATAATTAATAATTAATTCTACTAATTTAATATAAAATATTATTAATTTAATGCCAATTCCACCTTCTTGAAACCCTATTCATGAATTTAATATTTAAATATTAACCAATTCTCTAATTTTGTTTAATGCCAAAATTAAACAAGTAATTATATCACATATAATTACTAATTCCCTTTATTCTAATTTGAACATTTCAAATAAACTTATCACGCTACTCTAAGGCTAATTTGTTTGTGAGCTAGTAAGGAGACCTAATGGACCTACAGATCACGGGCTCCAACGATCTGAGATTAATTGACTAAACTCTTTACATCGAATTAACCCCCATTCGTTAACTATCGGGTCACTCCACTAAAGCTCGTAGTTGCACTCCCTTCATTGTAGATATATTGTGTCCACTCGATATAACTATAATTAGCAAGTTAACCCTTCACAAATTGTTCATAATAACAGTTGGGTCAAAAGGTTGTTTTACCTCCCGAGATTACCTTTTGTTCTTTAAGTCCCACTGATCCTCTAATGAACAATTGGTTTATGATCTGATCATCAAACCGAGTCCCTCTCAGGCCAATAAGAGGGTGAGGCCCCTTGTTCAAGACCCAGAGTCAGCACTTAAAGAAACAACCTCTCTACTATTCCTGAAAGCGGGTAGGAGTGAATTCCATCTTGCACTTTATGTCCCTAGCTATCTACCCGGTCTTACCCCTGAAATGGGAGGCTTATTGAGCCGACACTGTTGAGCCAACCCTCTATGAAAATCTAAGGATAATCCCGAATAAACAGGAGTTCATAGTTAGCTTAGGATTCAGGTTAAGTTACATAGGTCATCGTTGTGAAATAGTCAGTCTTAAACAATAAACAACGTTATAAAGTAAGAGTGACTTATTTCTTGGTCCGATATTGCACAAACTCATTACACAGGACGCCCCTATTCCTCATGTCACTACATGTATGAACTAGGATCACTTCGTCTATAGTACTTTACAACTTCTTGTAACAACTACAGAATGGGCCGCATCCGATAATGTTACCAGAATAAAGCACCCAACCTTATTCATATACCATAGATCATTTAGACTATTTACTCGAACCTGATCCTCTCTTATGTCTCCACATAAAGTTCAAGTACTCATGTAATAGCCATGGATCTTTTAGTTTTTGGATTTATTTCTAAAATGAAATAAGTAATTCACATATTCAATACAACTTTATTGAATCAAACTTCAATAACAACTTTATTGATTTTATCAGAATAAGTTTATTGTTTACAAACCACGAGTTTTAGGACATAAAACCCAACATTTACCCCATCTGGTTGATCTACAAGTTCCCAGACAGAATTGAAGTACATTGACTCCATTTCAAGGTCCATGGCTTTTATCCATTCATCTCCATCTACATCTTTCATTGCTTATTTAAAGGTCAATGGATCCTCTAAGACATCATTAGGTATGACGACTTGAGTTTTTGTTAAACCCATATATCGGACAGGTTGTTGAACAAACCTTCCACTATGTTGAGACATTCTCAATTCATGAGATGGATGTGATGGACCAATTGCATCAATAACTTTTGTTGAAGGACCAACTTGATCAACAACTTTTGTTGATTTATCTGTAGATTCTCTAGACATCTCATTTAATACTAGTTTACTGTGAAGGTTGATGATTTCTTATATGGTCTTCCTCTAAGAATATAGCAGTCGATACAAGTACTTTATCTTTTTAAAGATCATAAAATAGACCACATTTTGTTTCTTTAGGGTATCCTATAAATAGGCATATTTTTGAACGTCATTACAATTTTTTAGGATTTTGCACCAACACATGCGTTGAGCATCCTTAGATTCTAAAGTGATGTAAACTACCTTTACGTCCTCTCTACAACTCATATGGTGTTTCTAAAACACTTTTTGAGGGAACCATGTTCAAAATATATATTACAGTTTGTACTGCATACCCCTAAAAGGACCAAGGTAACCGGGCATAACTCATCATCAAACGAACCAGGTCTAACAAGATTCTATTTCTCCTTTTTGCTACACCATTTTGTTGTGGTGTACCAGGTGCAGTAAGTTGGGATTGAATTCTATGTTCTACTAAATAGTTTTGGAATTATAAATCCATATTCTCACCACCTCAATATAATCGAAGTGTTTTAATCTTTTTACCTAATAAGTTCTCAACCCCTGCCGTATACTTTTTGAAATTTTCAAGAGTATCATACTTATAGTACATCAGGTAAACATAGCCATATCATGAATAGTCATCAATAAAGCCAATGAAATATTCATATCCTCCTCGTGTTTTAATATTCATCAGACCGTAGGAGTCTGAACGTATTAACTTTAAGGGTTTTTTGGCTTTAAGACCTTTACTTGGAAAAAAAAATCTTTTGGTCATTTTTTCCTCAAGACATGACTCACATGGAGGTAAAGAATTGTCTTCTAATTGATTTAGTACTCCATTCTTTACTAATTTCTCAATCTTGTTGACATTTATGTGTCCAAGTCTTAAGTACCAAAGATAGGCTTTAGGGGAAATTTTTCTTTTCTTATTTTGAGTTTTGGTTGTTTTAAACATCTCTATATTTAAAATAGTTTTTTTGATAGGTAATATTATTATACAACAACAGAAGGATCCTACAGCCCGGGATCAAGGCACCACAGCAAACAAAGCAACAACAAAGATCAAGGTCTTAATAAAACCAGAGATCATAAGCCATAGCAAAAGAAAATAGAATAACGTCCAGAGAAACAATCACGAAACAAAACAAACCCCACAAACCGAGGGCAACACCCAAATAAAAAAAGACCGAACGCAATAAGGAAGAAATAACATTAATAACAACTAGAGAAGACCAAGAAGATCGACCAGCCAAGAAATAGCACGAGCACGAACCATAGAGACAATAAGATGGAATAAAGCAGACGCCGTCCTTGGACGATCTCCATGCAGCCAAAGATTCCTCTCCTGCTAGATATAATAAATAGAAGCACACTAGAAGACTCAAAATAACTTACTTCGTACACCCTTACCCGCCCCCACTCGAAAAACCCAACTCAGCTCGATATCCCACCCAACCATACCCCTCTCCCAAACCCACACTCAAAGAATAAATGATCCCGAGACTTCCAACCCCTCACAACAAGAGACACGCACCATCAGACGAGAAATTCCACCTCCTAACCCAATTCCAAGTACCCAATCTATCTTTCACAGCCAGCCAGGCACAAAAAGAGTGTCGAGGAATACCACCCCCAGATCACAGAAGCTGCGCCCAAGACTCCACATGGACAACACTTTGGAAATTGAAGGCATGAAAAATGGTTAATGAACACTAAACATGAGCATCTAATGGGCATTTATTATCATAATATTTATAATATTCCTCGATGTCCATTATATATATGAAATATGCCTCATTAAAATCTTACTAGGAAAAACCCAATAGGAAAAAATCCTAGTGAAGAAAAAAGATTACATATTTCATATAATATATACTT
Organism: Benincasa hispida; assembly: GCF_009727055.1. Classification (NCBI taxonomy): domain Eukaryota; kingdom Viridiplantae; phylum Streptophyta; class Magnoliopsida; order Cucurbitales; family Cucurbitaceae; genus Benincasa; species Benincasa hispida. The sequence goes on from NC_052357.1 coordinate 25,502,611, forward strand.
CTAAAAGAGTACAATATATTTACTCTCCTTCATAAAAATATCACTTAAGATCTCAGAGTTGCCGCATTTCAATGTTGTGCACCGGTTTTTCAAAGGTTGCAGTTGGTAATAATTTTGTAAATAAGTTTGTCAGGTTATCCTTTGAATAAATTTGTTGTACAGTGATAGCACAATTTTCTTCAAGATCATGGGTGTAGAAAAGCTTTAGTGAAATATGTTTTATTCTATCTCCTTTAATATACCCTCATTTGATTGGGGATATGCATGTTGTGTTCTCTTCGTATAATATTGTTGGAATAATTTTACTAGAAGACAAACTACATGTTTCACGAATGTGCTAAGTCATTGATCTTAGCCATGCACATTCTCACTAGCCTCATGAACTGTAAGAATTTCAACATAATTAGAAGAAGTAGTTGTTATGTTTTGTTTCACCGATTGTCATGGTATAGTAGTTTCTCCACATATGAACAGATAACTTGTTTGAGATCTAGCTTTGTGTGAATTAAATAAATATTCATAATTTGCACAACCAACTAGATCAAAATTTGATATATTTGGATAAAAAAAACCCATGTCTATCGTTTCTCGAAGATAAAATAATATATACTTAATTCCGTTCCAATGTCTCTTTTTTGGAGAAGAACTATATTTTGTCAATAAATTTACTGAAAATGCAATATCTAGTCTTGTATTATTAGTAAGATACATAAGTGTACCAATTGCATCAGGACCAAGAAGTTCTTCATTATCATCTCGAGGTCAAAATATATCTTTTTTGACATCTAGTGAATGAACTTCCACTAGAATGTTCAATGGATGTGCTTTGTCCATATAAAACCTTTTCAAAACTTTTTTTGTATAAGTTAATTGATGAACAAATATCTCATCTGCTAAATGCTTGATTTGGAAGCCAAGAAAAAATTTTGTTTTTCTAAGATCCTTCATCTCAAGCTCCTTCCGAAGATATTTCATTACCTTTGAAAGCTCTTCAAAAGTCCCAATTATATTTTAGTCATCAACATATAATTATATTTTAGTCATCAACATATACACTTATAATAGTAAATCATGTCTGTAATTTCTTTATAAAAACACATGGACATATTGGATTGTTTTGCTGTCATTCTTTTAATAAATATCTACTCAGGTGATTATACCACATTCGTCCTAATTGTTTCAATCCATATAGCAATCTATGTAACTTTATTGAGTACAATTCCCGAGAATTTGATTTATATGTTTCAGGTACTTAAATCATTTTGAGATTCTCATATAAATATCATTATCAAGAGATCTATATAAATATGTTGTGACTACATCTATAAGATGCATGTCCAAATTTTCATACACAGTCAGACCAATTAAATATCTTAGTGTAATTGCATCCACCATCGGAGAATACGTCTTCTCATAATCAATACTAGGTCTTTGTGAAAAACCTTGTGTAATTAGTCTTGCTTTATATCTTGTGGCCTCATTATTTTCATTTCTTTTTCCCACAAATACCCATTTATATCCTACAGGTTTGACACCTTCTGGTGTTCGGATTATTGGTCCAAAAACTTGACCTTTTAAAAGTGAGTTTAATTCTGCCTCGATTGCTTCTTTCCACTGAAGCCAATCTTTTAAATATTGACATTCTTCAATAGATTTAGGTTTACAATAATCATTTTTAGATATAATATCAAGAGCAACATTATATGCAAAGATGTTGTCAATAACTACATGGGTTCGATTTCATTTTTTCCTGTTATGATATAGTTGACTAAAATCTCATTATTATCTTTATGTATTCCACATTCCTCATTAGTCATGTCATGAATTTCTTCATGGGTATTTACATCCTCAACCAAGTTTTTTTTTTATTATTAATTATTTTTCTTTTTCGAGGATTTTTATCTTTAGAACTCACTAGTCTACCACACTTCTAGCATATTCTAGACTCATTAGTGATACTTATTGTGTCGAAATATCAATTTTCGATGGAACATTTGCATCTGATATATGTGATTTAGTTACTTTCTTTGCATTTATAAATGCATTTGATAATTGATTTGCTATATTTTGTAAATGAATAATCTTCTGAACTTCAAGTTCATTTTGACATCGACATGGATCTAAATGAGACAATAACGGTGCATTCTATGTAATTTCTTTTTCCAACTTCTTAATTCCTCCCCCTAATGTTGAAAAATTTGTCTCATTAAAATGACAATCAGCAAATCGTGTTATTATAAGTACATCACTCGTCAAGGGTTCAAGATATCTGATAATTGATGGGGAATCATATCCAATATAAATTCTTAACCTCCTTTGAGGACCCATCTTAGTACGTTGTGGTGGAGTAAGTAATTGGAACATATACTACACATCTAAAAATTCTCAAATGGGAAATATTTATAGCCATAAGCTAATTGTAATGGCTAATACTTATATAAGATACTAGCTAAATGCGTACAAGTAATGTTGCGTACAAAATAGCACGTTCCCATACAGATGTAGAAAACTTAACTCTCATAAGTAATGGTCTAGCAATTAACTGCAAATGAATGATTCTGCTAAACCATTTTGTGTATGAATATGAGCTACAAGATGTTCAATACTTATCCCAATTGACATACAATAATTATCAAAAGCTTGGGATGTTAATTCACCAGCATTAAGAAGAATGGTCTTAATTGTATATTTAGAAATTTGTGTTCTTAACTTAATTATTTGAACAAGTAATCTTGCAAATACAAAATTTCGACATAATAATAAGTACACATATGACCATCTGCTGAATGCGTCTATTAATACCATAAAATATCTAAATTGTTCTCTTGGTGGGTTAATAGGTCCACATATACATCATGGATTCGTTCTAAAAATGCAGGTGATTCAATCCTCACTTTGATTGGTGATGGTCTAATGATTACTTTGTCTTGAGAACAAGCATTACATGAAAATTCATTAAATTGAAGAATCTTTTGGCTTTTTAATGGGTGTTCGTTTGAGTTCTCAATAATTCTCCTCATCATTATAGACCTTGGATGACCTAATCTATCATGCCAAATTGTAAATATTTTTAGATTCACGAACTCCAGGTTCATTGTTGCATATGTTTCAATTACTCGTATATGAGTATAATATAATCCAGAAGATAAAACAAACAACTCTTCCAGTATACATTTTTCATATGAGATAGTAGATATGATATAAAGATACTCCAAATTATTTTTTCTATCAGTCTCAATATGATAACCATTGCAACGTATATCTTAAAAACAAAGTAGATTTCTTTTTTATTGACTAGAGAACAATGCATTGTCAATTGTAAATTTTGTTCCTCTAGGCAAAGTAATATTTGCTTTTTCAAACCCTTCAATTAGGTTTGCAGAACCTGATATTGTATTGAGTTTTGCTTCCAACATTGTCAGTTCGAAAAAATATTTTCTACTTGTAAGTATTGAATGTGTAGTTGCATTGTCTGTCAGACATAGATCTTCTTTACTCATTTTTTAGTTATCCAACATATGAAAATTATCCAAGTTTCTTCATTAAAAGAAAATAATTATAATAAAAAAATAATACTTGGAATACACAAAAGTTAACATCTATTAAGAGGAAAAAAATACATAGAGATGAAGAAAAAAAAACAATATTAAGACTAGATATTTTCAAAGTCAAAGGAAACACTTGATATTCCATCAATTCTGCCGATTTTCTCTTCAGAAGATTCAAAGAAGTCAACCACATCCAAAATTTTCATATGGGATGGGTCAAATATGTCATTATCCTGGTATGCAAAATTTTCTTCTACATTTTTGTCTTTTTTCTTCAGGGACACTTGATAAAGATCAGCTAAGTGTTTTGATGTATGAAAGGTACGTGACCAATGCCCAATGTTCCGCATGGAAGTATTTATTTTCAACACTTCTTGAACTCTTATCTTGTGGAGTTTTTCCTTTGTGGTCATCATTTTATGTGGTTCTTTTGAAATTTGAATGATTAGAACGACCACCACGAAAATAAAAATTATTTCTTTCTCTGTCACGATCACGACCTCGACCACGACCACGATTATTATTAAAATTCACAACATTTACTTCAGGGAATGGTGTCATCTCGGTTGATCGAGATTTATGATTTTTCATTAATAACTCGTTATTTTGTTTGGTCATGAGAACACATAAAATTAGTTCACAATATTGCTTAAAACCTTTCTCTCGATATTGCTATTGCAAGAGCATATTCGAGACATGAAATGTAGAAAATGTCTTCTCGAACATATCAGCATTAGTAATTTTCTCTCCGCATAACGACAATTTTTGAACTAATTTTAAATAATGTGGAGTTGTAATCACTTATTGATTTGAAATCTTGTAGCCTCAAGTTCATCCACTCATAACGAGCTTTAAGAAAAATAACTATTTTTTGATGATCATACCTCTCTTTCAAATTTGTCTACAATATACGGGGATCTTTTATTGTAAGATACTCCATTTTCAATCCCTCATGGAGATGATAACGAAGAAAAATTATAGCTTTTACTTTGTCATGACTGAATTTCGTATTTTCTTCTTTAATAGTCTCTCCAAGATTCATAGCATCCAGGTGGATTTCGACATCAAGTACTCATGACAAATAATTATTGCCATTAATATCAAGGGCGACAAATCCTAATTTTGTGATATTTGTCATGGCAACACTATCATAAAATATTGTATTTATATTAGAAATTTAATAGATATTAAATATGTAAAATAACGTTAAATTTACTAATTATAACGAAGAGGGGAAAATAGACATATCTTTAAGACCTACCTTTAGCGGGAAAAACGATAGGAGCTTGTGTTGTGAATTTGAAGAGCACAACAACATACAACGAGAACACGAATATGAAGAAAATACAATATAATAATAATATATTATAATATAAATAAATATTAAAAGAAATTAAATATAATATAAAAATAAACAAATAAAATAAAATAAAATAAGAAATTTATCTAAATTCTCTATTTTCTTCATTTTTCATGGACCTTGCCTCATATGTGTCTTCTAAAACCTACCAAATGTCACTTTTTATAGGCAATGTGGTAAAGAGGTGGATTACATAGACACTAATAATGTGTAATGTCACTTTGGGAAATGGAGACATGACACATGGTTAATTGACATTAAGTATGAGCATCTATTATCATAATATTTATAATAATTGTAGAATTGATGAGCAAAACAAGCACCACGAAGAACAAATTACCAAGAAAATATAATATATTTAATATATATATAAATATTATTTGGAAAATAAAACTAAAATAAAGAAAATAGAAATAGATTTTTTTTCTTCAATTTCTCACAAAATTCTCACCAATGTGTCCCACTATAAAATCCACAAATGATCACTATTTATGGGAATTTTGGCAACTAAGATGTGACACCTTTAGACACTAAGCATGGATTATTGTATCACACATGGTCATCACATGAGATAATAGAGAAGTGACACTTGGTATTCGGACACTAAGCATAGGTATCTAAAGACCCATTTAGTAACGTTTCCATTTACTGTTTCTTATTTCTTGTTTGTTTATTTCTTCCTTTTTAAGAACTAAAACTAGGAATATGTTTGATAACTAATCTTGTTTTTTGTTTCTTTAAAAAAAAAAAGAAACAAAAACAAAAACTTATTTGACAACTGTTTATTGTTTATTGTTTTTTTTTTTTTTTGTAATAATATAATATATAAAAGATATGTCGTACATTAAATATAAAAATATATATATATATATCAAAACTTTATACCATCAAATACAAATAAGTCTCGATGCACAATTAAAAATAATAACAAAATTTCATCTATCCTTCAAATGTTGCCTAAATTTGATCGGCAATGTTATTTCTCACTCGAGCCATTTGTAATTATTTCAATTAAAAAAAACAACATCAATATCTTAAATTATTTTGACCCACATCTAACTCAATACAACTCTGCAAATTGTGTAGTAAACTTTGCATATCCTAAACGATCATTAATTTATTACTGAAGTAATTGAATAGATATCTTGGCGATCATTCAATCTAATGTAATTCTTAATCGTGTAATATGCTATTATTAGTATAGTTTTTTTGTGTTGTATGGGTAAGGAGACATTTGTTGATAATATTTGATCAAATTTGTGATAAAAAAAATATTAAAGTGAAGTGAAAGGAATGTTTTAATGAAAAAAATTATATATTGTAAAATTGTAACTGGTTTCAAAGTTAATAAAAATCAAACTTGAAATTAAAATAATAAATAAACATGCATATAACAAAATTTAAACTTTAAAATTAAAAAAATAATTTACATATTAAAAATTTAAAAATTCAAAATTAAAATAAGGAAAATTTTCACAAATAAAAAAAATGTCAAACTATTTAGAAAAATAACAAAAAAAATATATTGATTGACATTGATATAAGTTTATCATTGATAGAAATTGATAGAAGTCTATCATTGATAAAGACTGATAGAAATCTAAAATGATTAAATTTTACTATTTTATATAAATAGTTTTCCCTATCTTTGAAAATCTCCCATAAAATAATATATGAAGAGATTTTTTTTAAGTTCAAAATTAAACTAATATATAAAGTAAAAATTAAGAAAAGGAAGATAAATTAAAAGAAAAAAACAATGAAACAAAACAAATGCCTTCAATGGTAGCCAAAGCCACGACCCTAATGAGGCATAGTGCATTTCAACAACAAAAGGATTTTTTGAGTATCTAGAAAACATAAATGGATTCAATCGAAACGAAACACGAAGAAACTACATTTTATAGTTTCACAAAATAAAAATTTTTCAAATTTTAGAAATAAAAAACGAGAACGATTATCGAACAAGTCTATTTCTTAAAAAATGAGAAACAGAAACAGAAAACATTATCAAACAAACTCTAAATCAATGACGGATCCAAAAATTTTGTTGATGAAAGCTTTATAATCAAAGGATTGTTTATGAAAAATCTGAAAAAATAAATGTAAAAGAGGGAGTTTGAACTTGGGTATGAAAAAGACTAAAAAGCCAAATTTGCCTCTAGACTAAAATCCACCCATGCCCTAAATTCACCTATTTTATAATATTCATAATAAATACAAATTTATATGGTTATGCTAATGTTGGTCATACCCTCAAAAACTTTTTATTTAACTAAATAAAAGAAGGGTTGAAATTCTAATTTCCATTTTTCCATTTTTTTTTTTTTTAGTCAAAATATGTACTCGTTTGTACAGCACAGCAGAACTCACTCCACCGTGGCAGCATTTCATTTGACCGTGAGATACACGTGGATACTTCACCATCGCTCTCCAACGGGGAAAATTTCCCATACTACATATTCCGGTTCTTCACATTTCACCGCTCATTTAGTTTATACTTTCCGAGGAACTAAACAGCACGTATAAGACCACGCGCCGCCTATCGCCGGACTAATACGATGTGGAACCACCCCTACCAGAAGCCTGACGTGGAGGCGGGAGTGGGTCCCCGTTTCCCAGTAATGCTGGAGCCTTCGCACCTCCGATGGGCCTTCATCCGCAAGGTTTATGCCATCATTTCCGTTCAGTTGGTAGCCACCGTCGCCGTCGCCGTCGCCGCCACCGTCATGTCAGTTCGTCTGATAGCGGATTTCTTTGTCCGTGACAGCGGAGGGTTGGCCTTGTATATTTTGGTCCTAATTACACCCTTCATTAGTAAATTTTCTCACTTTTTGTTCTTTTTTATTTCAATTTTGTTTTAGGAAAAACCTTTTTTTTTTAACATTTAAACTTCTTGATTTTCTAAATTATTTTGAATGGATGATGAATAACTCCAAAATTTTTTATATTAGCTATTGCAATGTTTAATGAATTTCTTGTTGAATCAGAACCAATAAATTCAAGAGGTCTAAAATTAAAACCAATAAAACCAATGAATTTCTAACATGTCTAAAATTATCCCATAAATATGCATAAACCAAATCATAAAAATACATTCAGCGGACAAAAATCAATCAAATTTACCAACTAAATACTCAAACCTAAACCTTAACCTTCCATTTGACTCAAGAAAAATCATGAAATAGTTTTAAAATTTTCTATTGTTGGAACAAGAAAATTTTGAACTTAAGAAAGAAAAGAAAGCTGAAAAGGTTATTAATATAGACTTTTAATGTTTCAAGACTTTCAATTGTGATTTGTTAACTGAAATTAGAATATGACAAGACCAAATAAGTACTCTACCTCTAAATCCCATAACATCTTGAAAAATTTTCACTATTTTAGTCCAGTAAGTTTTTACAGTAATAAGAAAACAAAAATGGAAAAAAAAAAAAAAAAAACAAGCATAAATGTAGAAAACAAAAAAAGTAAGCAAGACCTTAGCAATTAAATACCTAAATCTAACGAACTTAACCCATTAAAACAATCTCAACAATTATACACAAACACGATTTCGAGAGCTAGTACAAAGAAAAATAAAAGTTTACTTAAAGGGGAAAAAAATTAAAAATTAAGTCTAACTAAGGGAAAGTATTAATTGCACAAGTTAATCGAGATGTTAGTTTGTATACTAATGAAATTGAAAGTTTTAAAGTTAAAATTGTCCGTTTGAGAGTAGAAATCAAGATTTTTGTAAGAGGGTGTTCGTCATTTTCTTACTTGGATGTGTTTTGATTGTTGTGGGGAAAATTGGGAGTGCTATGCCCGTTGTTTCATTACCATCAATATCATCCGGTGAATTACATACTTTTGGGAATCTTCACTGTTTCATTGGCATTTGCTGTTGGTCTCACTTGTGCTTTCACCAATGGTAAATTTTCTCTCTTTTACCTTTCTCTTCTTTTTTGCCTTGGTCTACTTTTAGCTTCATTGATCATGATCTCAAGTAGAAGAAATTAGTGTGCTTTTCTTTAAAGTTACTTTACAAATTAGGGGTATTTTTGTGGGTTAGGGTTGGATTGGGTTGTGGCATCTTTTAAACCTAACTAAACTGTTCAGAGGAAAAATAAGTGTAGGAGATTCATTTAGATTGATGTAAGGGCAAAGATCTTGAATGCTTGAAAATTATGTAATAGTATGCAATGGTTATTGAATGAAAATAGTTGTGTGAAGACAATTACTTATGGGATGTTTATTACACATAGTTGAGTTCTAAAATCTAGAGTTAGGAAGTCTATGATTAAGGTTTATGACTTGATAAATGTGTAAACTTCAATAGTGAACACTATTAGAGATGAGTTATTTAACACCATCTCAAATAAATGTTTGACTTACATGTATTTTGATTAGATCAATAATAATCAAAAGCTACTAAGTAATAATTTTGAAATTGATGAGTGGTACTATTAGATACAACTTTAAGATTGAATTGATATTTAACCCTAAACTTTTAATTCATATGTTTGATCCTTGAACTTTGAAGTGTTTGATAAGTTACTAAACATCGAATTAGGTGTATAATAACCTCCAGACTAGGTCCTTTAACTTTCCGCTTTGTTTTGATAGGTTTTTGAACTTTTAATCTCATATCTGTTAGGCCCTTAACCTAATCGACATTTTCTAAAATTCATGGATTTATTGGAGAAAAAGGATAAAAACCTAGGTGCATCCATTAGAACAAGTATTAGTTTACATATTTTGACATTTTCCTACCTTCCTTTCCTCAATGCTTCCAGGGAAAGTGATTTTGGAATCTGTAATGCTTACCACTGTGGCAGTCATAAGTCTGAGTTTGTACACATTTTGGGCTGCTAGAAGAGGGATTGAATTCAGCTTCCTTGGTCCATTCTTGTTTGGAGCTCTGCTCATTCTTCTTGTGTTTGGAATGATTCAGGTAAGTATTTGCCTCTCTCAGATATTTCCAATTCCATCAAACACCATTAACAAAGTTCCCAACTTCTGTTCAAAACCAAACAAATGCCATGTTTAATCTATCTGGGGTTTACATATTCTAACCTCTGGTTCCATTTTCATGGCTGCTGCAGCTTTTCTTTCCTCTGGGTAAAACCTCTATAATGGTCTATGGCTGTTTGGCCTCAATCATTTTCTGTGGATATATCATTTATGACACAGGGAATCTCCTCACTTACTCTTATGATGATTACATTTGGGCTGCTGTGGCTATCTATTTGGATGTCATCAACCTCTTTCTCTCTCTCTTGACTCTTTTTAGGGTAGTGGAGTCATGAACAGGAATGCTTTCTTTTTTCTTCACCATCACTTTCTTCAGGAGAGCACACTGGTCATTAGTCAAATACAATCTTCAAACAGGATGATCAAAATGTTTTTCCTAATCCCTTTTTGTCCCTGTGTGAATCAGAGAAATATATGACACCTTAATTTGTATGTGTTATATGAAGTTAGAAACTTTAGGGATTTAGGAGACATTAGGACAAGGAGTTGTTTTTATAGTCCTAGATTATTATAATTAAGTTATAATATTTTGTATTTAGGATGTAGATTATTTTAGTTTGAGTTATAATAGTATGTGTTTGAGATGTAAACTATTTTAGTTTGACAAGAAAATAGTAAACACTGTAGCAAAAAATATAAAAAAATGATTAATGTAAAATAATAAAAACGGCAGCAAATAGTAAATACTATAGTATATGGGGGTTTTGAAATAATGTTGACTGTAGCTAATGGAAGAATACAAAATAGTATTTACTGTAGCAAGAAGTAATTATTATAGTCTTAGATAGTCCTCACCTCAAACATGCCCTTAGAGATAGATGTATGTACATGGTCTATTTCACAGCCAATGCAGGAGGATTTTTTGTATACAAATCAATGCTTTATTTTAAGGCTAGTTTTGTTAATTTTGATCCTTGATATATCAAAATATCACTTCAGTTTTAATCCTTAGCATGGCTTTCTGATGTTTACTTGCCAGGGCAAAGCTATTCCTACCACCACTTTTCTTTTCCTATTGGATCCTTCTGTTATTTTCTAAACAGTCTTGATTTGCTCAGATTTTGAACTCTTATCTCATTTAGAGAAAAAGAGTGAGATCAAAAGAGTATAACTGAAAAACCATGGATCTGCTTGTATCTTTTAGAAGCAAATTTCAGGATCTATCCACATTAGACTAAATTCACGACTCTTAGCAGTTAAAATATAGAACTTGGATAAAAGACCATGCAGTAAGAAAATTTCATCGATCAGCTAATGTTAACCGGTGGGTTGGGCGGTAAGATTAAAATAATAATGATGATGATGATAAAGTTAACTTTTGCGGAGAAAACTTAGCTCTTAACTGAAGAACCAAATCATCTGTTGGATTGCAAACCACTTCCTCCGTAATATTGCTTGGTGGTTTCACGTGAGAACTCCGCAAATGTCATCCCTTCCTTCAATCTGGACGCTAACGGCGGAACTATTTTCTGGATTTCTCGAGTTATTACCCTATCTTCCTTTTCAACAAGTACTTTCCTATCCTCGGACAACATTGAGCTTTCAGTGGGATGGCCAGACATTGAAAATGTTTTGTTCCAAGCTGGCTGCAAGAATACAACATACATTTCTCTGCACAAGTCCTCTTGCTTAGAAGGTCTGCACACAGAGTGAAGAGTGGATCGAAGCTTTCCTTGCGATATAATATCAGCCGATTCGCCCACCTGGATGATAAAGCTTTCTGGTGGGGAGTTAACCATGAAAACATCGTTCTTACACGGATCAAAAATCTGCAAATACAAATGCCCACTGGGAGAAGTACACTCGCTATAGCAACATAGATCTTGTGCTCCAGTTTCGAGTGTATTTGATGGCAAAAGAAACATGGGCGTTGTTAGAACAGTGAAGATACCATAGTCATAATGCCATTGCTGCCATAGATTTGTATTCGATTGACATAGTCCATTACTATCGGATGTCTCATGTCTACTTTCTATGCGTTGTTCTCTATTTCTTCTAGAACTAGCTTGGTTTCTTGCAGTTCCTTTGCTATTTGCTGGTTTTCTTAAAAGCTGAGCATCCAGAGCAGAATGGTAGTGTATGAGACGGCCTTTGGCAGTGCATGACTCTAACAAGCTCTGTTCTAACTCTCGACCACCGATTTCCTGATCACATATACGTGCAATGCGAAGCCCCAGTTCCATCATGCAACTTCCCAACTCTTTAAATGAATCACCAAGATGTTTAAATTCATTGTCCTGAAATTCCTTCTCGATTGAATCACAAAAAAAATCAAGTTGTGAACCAAGTGACTGTTCATCCCCTCTCTGGCTTTGATTATTCTGCATGAATTTTTTACTCTCTGTATATTTGAGTTGCATTGCAAAAGAGGAGACGCTTCTTTCTGGATTCCTCAAGGGAACATCACTCCCTAAGTTATGATCCTGAGAAGTTGAATACAAAGTAATTGAATTAATAGGAACCTTGTCCCACTTGAACTTGAATTTGGTTGCTTCCAAGGATGTTATGATAAAATCTTCATAGTGAACAAGCAGTCTAGCTGAGATCTCATGAAAACAGAACCACAAAAAAAAAGGAAAAAAAAAAAAAAAAAAAAAAAAAAAAAAAAAAAAAAAAAAAAAAAGAAGAAGAAGAAGAAGAAGAAGAAAGAACTCTTCCATGATTCGACTCCAAATCTCTGCCATAAAATTTTAATTTCAATAACATAATCAACAAAAAGATCCCAGAAAGACATATTAGCTGCATCATTTAAGTGAAATATAAACCAAAGAAATGACGATAACTAGATTGCAACCACGATTGAATCTCCAATGGTTACCAGCTATGCAGAAAGTTAAATTATGACATTACCTAGAGAAATTTCTCAATGATCCGTAATTACTCCATGTTTTAGTTCGGTTTCGTCCAACAGAAATAAAACGATAAAGATCAACAAAAATCGACATGCTTTAAAAAAAAATGACAATGACGAGTTTCAGAGGGAAAAAACAAGAGAGAACGAGAGCAGGGGAGTGAGGAAAAATGAAGAAGTAAAACCTTAAGTATCCGTTTGCGATGATCAGGATTGAGCAAGGCGAGCTTGCGAGCGAGAGGAAGTAATGCTCGCCGGAGAACAGAAGAATTAGGGACGCCGGTGACTGCAAGAAGGCCAGGTCCATTGGGGCCTAGGGCTTCAAGTATAGATTTGGTAATGGATTCAATCCGTTCGTCCTCTTGCAGTGAAGATGAAGAATGGTAAGGAGAAGACAGGAGCAACAGGTCGGAATACTGAAGCTCATAGATTTGGAGTATTTTGGTATTTTCCGCCATTTTTGTTCTCTGTTCTTCCACTTCTGAATCCGCCATTTAGGGCTTTGTGCGTATGAAACAGCATTGGGATGGGAAAACTGCCCAAATTGACCCAAAACCTTCGAACTCTTCTAGAAAGTTTTTTTTTTTTTTTTTTTTTACCGTTTTTTATCTCTATTTTACATTTCATTTTCAATACCAAAAAAACAAAAATTCAATGCGATATTAATTTTTTTTTTTTTTAAAAGGTATTGTAATTAAAGTGTGGGGTGAGAAAATCGAATCTCAAATCACGATATTGATAATATGAACACTATATCAATTGAGTTATGCTCTTATTAGATAATATTTCATTCTATTCTCTATCAACATTTATTATAAACCAACAATGTATCATCAGCATTTAATATATTAATATCAAGTATGGGACAAGTAATGGAAGATCGATTTTATTCCATTTACAAATACGGTTGGACATAACATAAAAACAACGTATGAAAACGAGTTGTCATTTAACTAAAACAAAGTTGTATTGATGGAGATATGACTAAAACATAATTATCCGGCAAGAACTTAGTGATCACGCACTTTTTCTGCATGAACATTAATTTTGTTTCAATCATATCTTCGTCGATACATCTCTGTTTTAGCTAAACAATTACTCGTTTTTATACATTTTTTTCATGTTCTTTCCATCCATACTTATAAATAGGGGTGATAGTCGGTTTAATTTTATCTATGCTTATAAATAGGGGTGATTCCTTTAGCTTTCCTCTTCCACCGTTATCAACAATCTCGAACTTCTCCAAGGAGATGGACACCACAAACAAAGTTACTTTACTATTCTCTAAACTTTTGAGGAATAAAAGGGTAAAAAATTTATAGAGATAAGGTAGAGGCTTACAGGTTAGGTTTTTGTGTAAAAAAAAACTTCTTGCCTAAATAGGCTATCAAGATATATTTATATGGAGAAGCGTTAACTCCTTCTCCAAGAATTTTCCTTTATACCCTTAGTGCTAATTAGTTAAATAACCCTTATTTAATTAATTGACACATTAATTAATTAATTAATTAATCATATATTAAATCTTATTTAATATACATTTAATTAATTGTCACAAATATCATATATTTATATTAACCTCCAATCTCTTTTATTTCTTAATCAATTATTAACCATTAATTAATCAATTAAATAACTATATTAAATCATATTTAATATGAGTTAATTAACATATAAATATCAAATATTTATATGTATAATCTCTTTATGAATCCAATCCATACAAATCTAATATTTGAATCTTATTCAAATATATCTCTCTTACATGATTTGGATTATAGATCATATCTATAATTAACCACTATATATTAATCTTATTGATATAAAATTTCCTCATTTGATTTGAATAATTTAAATCATTCATCATTACTATCATCTAGCTCACTAAAAAGGGGCTTATAGACCTATAAATTAGAAATTCCAATGATATGAGATTAATTGATTAAACTCCTTTAATCCAATTAATCAATATTCATTAACTACCGATCACTCCATTAAAGATCGAATAGCTGCACTATCCGCACTGTAAATATATTTCTGTGTCCATGGATATAACCAATCAAAAGAGCGATGATCTTTCACAAATGCTTATAAATACAGCTAGATCAAAATACCGTTTTACCCTTATAGTTACATCTAACTCCTTAAGTACCACTGATTTCTCTAATGAACAAACAGTTTATAGTTCAACTATAAACTAACACCTCTTGGGCCAGTGAGAGGTTGAGGCCTAATTGTTCAAGACCCGGAATCAGCTATTAAGAAAGCAAGTTATCTACTTTCCCAATAAATGTGAAGGAGTGAATTCCATTTTGTGTAGCTGTGTTCCCAGCTCCCTAATCAGATAAATCTTCAAAATGGTAGGCTTATTGAGTCGGTTACCGTAGCCACTCTTACCTATACAAATAAAAGAATTGCTGTCATAAACAAAAGTTCACAACTTGCTCAGGATTAAGGTCAAGATTACTATGGTCATCCTAGTTAAATATTAATTTATTCAAGTAAAGGTATTATAAAGAGAAACTAATTATTTTGTGGTTGGTCTATGTATAAACTCTTTTATACATGATACCCCCACTCACATGTCTTTACATGAACAACATGGTTCATATTGTTTGTAACACTTACATCTTATGTAACAATTACAAAGTGGACCATATCCACAGTGTTACCAAGATAAGACACCCAATCTTCATCCATTTACTACCGACATTTTAAGTTACTTGAACATGAACCACCTGTATGTCAATCACATACTGTTCAAGTGACATAATCTAACATTGGATCTTAGTTTATTGGATTGAATCAATGTTGTCTAAATGTCAAATAAAATACCTTTGATTTTATTAGATAAATAATTTGTGTTAACAAAACTACAAATCACGAGATACACTAGATTTATGACATCAATCCCAACAAATATACCTTCAGTTCATTTTGGTTTTGATTAGTTTTTTTCAATCAAAATCTGGTCCGAACCAATACTATTTAATTTTCTCCAAATACAAACCAATATGTCAAATTTTGTACTAAAAAACCAAACCAGACCCGTGGATCGGTTTGCATTTGTTTGATTTTTTGATTTTTTGTTGCACTCCTACTTATAAATTGAGCAAAAGAGAGATAGGAATTCGTTAAATGTTGATTGTACTTGTTGGTTTGACAAAGAATGAAATGGAATATTGGTGTTGCATTGATTTTTTTTTTTTTTTTTTTATATATTGTTGAAGGAGAAGATCAAAAGAGAGATTTGAAATAGAGAAGGAAGCATTTAATATTGATGTTAAAGAGAAAGATCAAAAGAGAGATTAAAAATAGGGGAGAAAGGAAGCATTTAATATTGAGGATAAAAGTGGTATTTACATGTGAAAAATGAAAAAAAAAAAACAAAAAAAACAAAAAACAAAAACATGTTTTTCAAAAAAGGTTAATCATAGAGAAGTTTTTGGTTTTTGGGTTCATTTGTGTAATTTTTCCAATAAAAGGAGGAAAAAAACGTTAACTCTAGGATGGTTAAGAAAAAAAAAGTGTAGAGACCTTAAATTTAAGGAGATGTTAGACATTTTAAAAATGTTTAAGGTGATCTGGATAGACAACGTTAAAGTTGAGGGACTTGTGTAGTAATTTAACCATATACTTGCATATATTATTACATAATTCTATATTTAAGGAGATATCAGACATTTAAAAAATGTTTAGGGTGATATAGACAGAAACTTAAAATTGAGGGACTTATGTAGCAATTTAACCATATACTTGCATATATTATTACATAACTAGCTAATTCTATATTTTTTACATCATTGTATTAATTGAAACTCTAAACACCCATTTGGTAAGGAATCTAGAAACAGAATTTTGGAAACAAACAATTCAATAAAAATATATATTTCATATTTTTTTTCATAACTATTTGGTAGGACATTCAAAAATTGAATTCTAATTTAAGTAATTCTTTGAAATGTCTTTTATACCATATTTATAAATCATAAAACTAGTGATAATTACCTACTAAATATTAGTTGACGATAAAATATTGTTAATTTGCTTATGAGCATGTTTCATGTTAATTTTTTGTATAATTATTATTCTTTAATATTACATAATTTATAATCCACTAAATGATACATATTTTATTTTTTTAAAAAAAAAATAAATAAATTGAGTTTTAACCTGTAATACTATATTTCTAAATGTTTTAGCTTCATTTAATATAATTATACATTTTAAAATTTAAAATTCAAAGTCTAGATAAAATAAATACATAAAAATGTTGTTTATAGAATGTATACTGTTTGGATTACAAAACCCTGAAAATAATTTTTAGAAATAGAATCCAAGTTGTTTACCAAACACATATTTGTTGAACTTAAGGAATCTAAAAACATAAACAAAATCCAGATTACCGACCAAACAGTTCCTAAATTTTCATAAGTCAACCAACTTAAAAATACATAATTATAACATTATTCTTCTCCCAAAATCTTATCAAATGATGTAAAATTCAACTAACATGAACATGTATTATCAACTAGAGGTTTGAGGTTGATACTCACTCTACATATTATTTTTTTAAAAAAAAATCTTGCCAAATAATCACCAGCAAAAATTCTCGTGTAGTTCTTTCCAAATAGGAAGAGAAAAGTATAGGAAGATGAAGACATAAAATAGCGTTCATATTAATTAAAAATATCATTACCCACTATAATTCTAGCATCTCTAATATGAATGAGAGTTATGTATTAACAATTTTAAAATTACAATGAAACGTTAGGAAGAGTCTGAGTTAATTCATATTTTTAAAATTTTAGAATCTTAATTAATAAATTATTATTTGTTTAGGATTTTAAAAATGAATCGTGTTCAAAAAGCTGTTCTTCCTTTATAATAAACTAATTAAGTCTAATATCTTGCACAAATTACCATTTATTATCTCAACAATTATTTAAATTTTAATATTGAAAATTGTATCAATTTTAATCATCATATAATTATTAAAGCAATTGTGGGTGATTTCTCATTGTCGTTGGAGTTACATGAAATCTAGTTTGACTTTCCATTCAAATATATATGTATAACCCAATAACAATTATATAAAGACATTTCTTTATTGATTGAAGATATATTTGAGAGTGGTTTGGGAAGAAATGACCAAAATCATTTTTTTTTTTAATATTGGTATTTGACAAATGTTGGAAATTAATTTTAGAAAAATCTAAAATATTTTTAAATTGATTTTAGAAAAAATATAAAATAAATTTTAAATATTTTTTTTAATAATAGTTGAGAGGTGGTTCTTGATGGGGTGATTAACTTGACCACAAAAAATTATCTCCATTTTATTCATTTATTGAAATACCAAATTTACGCTTATATTTAAGGATAATTTCTAAAAAAGAAAATACTATTTTAATAATTTGATAATTCTAAAATCATTTTTGAAATGAATCATAATAATTCAAAATCACTTTCAAAAGTGTAGAATCAAACATCAATATAATTATATGAAAATCAAATGTAGCTAAATTTGTTTGTCTAAAGTTATTATTTTAACCCATCATCCTCAAACATATCCAATGCCTTTTTGGATTAACTTGAGAAAAAATGTTTTTTAAAATATTTATTTTTATAGAAAATGATTTAAAATGCGTGGTTTCTAAACACTTCAATTATTTCTAAAATAATTTATTTTTAAAATTAAACACTTAAAATGAATTCGAAACCCATCTTAATTAGTAGATTAAACTGATGGGGCCACAAGTACTGGTTGTAATTTATGTTATTGTCTCAGAAGTGCTTTTTCAATGAAGATATTTTCTTGACCATCGTCAATGATTTTGCAAGTGGGTCTAAGTGGGAGCAATGGTTTATAGAAGTAATCTAACATAATTTTATAAAAAAGAGTGGCTACATCTCTGCGATCTTTATTTAATTCACTTTTTCATGTAAATAATAACTAAAACTCTTTCATTAATTAATCATGTTTCATAATTTGAAGGATTTTTCTATTTTTTTTTTTAATGAAAACACTAGAAATTTGAAATTAGGAACCTATTATGTTGAGAACTCTAAATATCAATCGTTAAAACCTCCCAAATCAACCAGTCCAGCTCCAAGGGCAAGTTAGAAAAAATTACTTTGTAATCAACGACCAAGAGACAATGAGAACTAGTTCTCTATTCCATGTTTGAACATTCAATTCAACAAGTAACTTGATCGATCTACTTGTATGCTAAAACATTAAATCCAAAGTAAAATAATTTATAAGCATGTGTCTAATAGAATTAGGTACATGTCACTGTTAGACATATTTAAATAATAACATATTTAATTAAAGTATGGATTATATATGTGGATTAACAATTTATGGCTATTTTATGAGCTTGAGCCATATTAAGTCATCTAATTAATTAAGGTTCTAGGTTTCTAATTGAAGGGTAGAAGCTCAATCCTAGTTAATTAGAGTTTAATGGGAACCTAAGTGAACTAATATATAAAGAGACTTAGGCTATGTACCCCAATATCACTTAGTCTTTTTTGAATTCCATTTAGAGAGAGATCTCATTAAGAGAATTCAGAGTTTTGGTTGAAGAAGTCCATAGCCATGTATCATCATGTTGAAGCTATCATTAGTTTCTCAATGAAATCCGGTATATTATTTATTCATGATAATTTGACATGAATGATCTTAGGGTTTATCTGTTCAATATAAAGTAATTATGCTAATAAGTAGTATCAGAGCATAAATTTCATATTGAATTGACGGTTTTGTATTTGCTATTGGCACATGCTTCGACCTTTGATTTCGATAAACATGTTTAAAGTTAAAAAAAAGCTAACAAAATATTCAAGGAGTTGAAAATTATAGATACGGTATCGTGAATTCTATAATTTCGTACTAACCAACATAGTGGAGAAGTTTTTGAAAGTTTATTTTCTCTTAAATATTATTGGAAGACACGGCAGCTTCAGATGAGATATTTAACTAAAATTCCTTGCATTTGGGGAAGTCAGACCATTCACAACTAAAATATGATTTTTCTTAAATTCTTTTTTTAGGAATTGCCCTTATAGACATGTATGCTAAGCGTGAATTTAAGTTAAGCTTGAATTTGATTAGATTCTGTTTTTTTAAACGGTTCGATAATATTGAATTTTTCAATCATTTGGATTAGTTGTCAATTGAGGATCTCGTCAGCCTTGTCAATTGAATTTCTTGCTCTCGTTTCTAAGTTTTTTTTAATTAATAATTTAGTATTTTGTCAATGTTTCTTAGTTCTTGATTGATAAGTTTGTGAATTTGAATTTAAAGTTTGATTCCTAATTCAAGTTTAAATTAAATTAATTATACTGTGAATCCAATTTAATTTTGATTAATCATCTGTGGATTTAAGTTTAAATTTGATTAATCATATTGTGGATTCAAGGTTAATTGATGACATTTGGTGATATTCACATGTTTATGTTGCTTTAATTGTATTATGTGTATGCAATTATTGGGTGTTTTTTTGTAAAGATTATTTGGTGTTCTTTTCCCATTATTTTTTTGTACTATAATATTATTATATTATTGTATCTTATATTTTAGATTGGATTGGTCAAAGTAATATATTGCCAAAGTAGCATCTATTATCTACATTAGTGTAATTCTAAAATATAAGATGTGCATATTCATGGATTTATGTGGATAATTATCGATTCAAAGGAAGATATTTATTTGGCCAAATTGTAGATATGCATATGGTAATAAGTACGTGACAATTATAAAGACTACTCATGTGAAAAATAGTCGGTCCAAATAAAGGCTATTTTTTATTACTTTGATCACTACATTGAGAGTACCATTTATAATTTGTGTTTTTGTCCAAAGGCTAGACATCAATATTGTGCTAGGTATTTTGTTAAAGGGGCCCATCACATATATGAAATTTTTTGTTTTAATTGTGTGTATATGTTTTGTTGTTTATTGTTTTAGTTGATCTTACTTAAATATCTGAAAAATCTTAGTTCAATCCCTAAATTGAATGGATCGAACTTCAAGATTTGGAAGGAAAATCTAGAGATACTTTTCGGGTGTATGGATTTAGACCTTGCATTAAAGACTGATAAACCTACTTCTACTGAGGAACAGTCGAATATGGTTAATATAGAGAAGTGAGAACAGTCAAATCACATGTGTCTGATAATCATTAGCACTCAATTTCTGAGTCTTTTCGAGACTCTATCACGGAAAGTGAAAATGCCAATAAGTTCCTTGCTCAAATTGAGAAATATTTTGCTAAAAATAAAAAAGGGAAGCAAGTAGTCTTTTAACTTCTTTAACTTCCATGAAGTATAAGAGCAATGGGAACATAACAGAGTACATTATGAAAATGTCCAATCTTGTAGGTAAATTAAAGGCACTTGATATCAAGATAAATGAAAATTTACTCGTGTATCTCGTACTTATCTCTCTTCCTGCACAATTTGCTTAGTTTAAGATAAGTTATAGTACTCAGAGGATAAATAGAGTATTAATGAGTCTATCTCACAATGTGCGCAAGTAGAAGATAGGATTAAGAGAGAAATGTCAAGAAAGTGCTCATTTGACAAATGACTCTTGTGATAAGAAGAAAAGAAAATTTGTGGATGTTGCAGAAGGGACATCTCAGCAGAATAAAAATAAGAAACAAGCTACTGAAAATCCTTGTTTTTTTGCAAAAAGGAAGGTCACTTCAAGAAAGATTGTCCCAAGTACGCCAAGTGGCGTGTAAAGAAGGGTAAACTTCTTACTTTTGTTTGTTTTGAAGTTAATTTAGCTTCTGTACCTATAGATACATGGTGGGTAGACTATCGTGCTACTGCTCACATAAGTATATCTATGCAAGGTTGCCTATGGAGCGAACGGCCAAGTGATGCTGAAAGATTCATCTATGTGGGCGGTGACAAAACAGTTCCAATTGAAGCTATTGGAAATTTTAGATTACGTTAAAAACTTCTTGTTATTTGGATTTGAATAAGATTTTTGTTGTACCATAATTTAGACGGAATTTAGTTTCTATGTTCAAGATTCCAAGCTTATTAGTATTGATTCTTTAATTGATAATCTATATATGCTTGATTCTTTTGCTTCGTTTGATAAGATCATGTTTTCTAATTCATGTGGTACAAATGTAACGCATATGACATAATATTAATCTAAGCTTGATGACATAAAACGCGATGATGCCATAAACTTGTTAACATGTACGAATATGAATGAATAAAATTAATCTTCTTATGTCATACAACACATGGATGATTGCGATGATAGGCGATACTACTTCTAGATATGCGTTACTAATGAATGTTCTTGTAGTATGCTGTACGTTGTCACAAGTTCCCTTGCGTTGAAACCAAGTATAATTTCACCGCAAGTTTCTCGGTGTGATCCGAGATTGAACACAGGGATTGTTTTAGGTTAATTACGTTATATTTGTGATATATGAGACCGGGGGGTTTTCAATTTAATAAAAGTATGGTTTGTACATGCGATAAAGTAAATTGTGCAGTAAAGTAAAGATAAGCGATAAAAATGCGATAATAAAATAAATTGCGATGAAAGTAAAGTGCGATAAAATAAACCTAAGCTATGATGATACAAGATACAGGTTACATGATACAAGATACCGAGGTTGAGACTGACTGTGAAGATTATACAAAGATCGTGTTATGCGGTGGCAAGGCTTATGTGCGAAATAGAAAGAGAAGGGATAATTAATATAAACAACGCAAGTTTTTTAATTGTGTTAAAAATATAAGTACGATTCTACTTTCCCTTGGAGTACACCTCTCGGTGATCGGCCGCGTTTCCCACATCTCTGTGGTGAAACAGGGACGAACGTAGTGAATGCAAGGTTGCTTCCATCTCTGGAAGTACTTCTTGCTTTAGTTAACTCATTCTTCTAACCTTCTCTCGACAGATCAAAATGACATCTTCACTTCTGCTCTCACAAGTGAAGATGTCGTCTAGCATGCTTTAGCTAAACATCTTTATTTCTTTAGCACAGATTAAGTTACTTGTTTAATTCATATTAATCACCAAGGGATTAAGAAAACATCGTGGAGAAAGCGATTAATGGAGGAACAAAAATAGACAGAAATATGGAAATGAAAGTGATCATGACATTTAATTATAAAATCAAGCGCTTGATACATGGTTGTGAATGATTTAGACTAAGAAGATGAAATGCAATTGATGAATAAGAGTTAGAAACAGATACAGAAGAGTGCCAATGTCTTGACACCGATCTGGATGGAGAGATTGCTTACCGACGTACAAGAAGTGAATGGAAGGATGAGCTTCCCTCTCAGGCTTGCTCAACCGGTAGAGTTGATCTAGGTACAGAGCTTCACGACGGGGATTTGGAATGATTTTCCCTGAGACTCACCTCTCGACCTTATCTCTTTTCTTCCCGAATCTTCTTCGATCAGCACTCAAATCAGGCTCTCTCTCAATAGCCTCGTATCAATTAACCCCCGTATCAAGTATATCTTCAGTGAATTCTTTGAGGGTATTTATAGATGAAAGTTTTGACTTTCTGACTTGTGGTCCCCACTTTATTGTTATGGAAATTCCAAGAATAGTGGAATAAATATTCCTTCTGTTATGCAATCAATCCGCCGAAGATGCACAACGGTTAGTTGTAAATGTGTCAAAATCCTCCATGATTGCGTTGCTCATTTGCATCTTCGTCTGTGTGCCCGCATGCGGTGTTATTTTTTATTACTGTATGCGGTTGAAGTTCAGCTCTGGATTGATTGTCTCATGCGTCGTCATTGCGTTGATCGTCTATTCATTCCTGAATGATGGGCGCAATGCGACGTAGATGCGTTAATCTTTCTCTCTAGAGCCATGAGCGCATACAGTGACTGGATTTCCTGCAAAACAGACTTGAAATATTCTTTTCTACCATCGCAATGGTATTAGTGGATGTATTGACGACAATTTATAATTATTGTTTTTCTTAGCCCATTTCCATACAATTGACGCAACTTTCCTCTCATTTGGCCGCAATATCTAAATAAAGTGGTATAAATAACTTGTATTTCTACAAGTTATCACACCCCAAAATTTAGATATATGCTTGTCCTCAAGCAGATCTTCTACTAAGGAAAAATTACTCAATTCCTATCCTAAATTTTGCGTCGATTGGTTGCTCCGAATGCTCCACTTAGGCACATACTTAACAACGCAATTTCCTTCTATCCTTGCTAATTCATATCAAAGCCTTACTTTATTCTTCTATACTACAAATTTCTGCTAAAAAATGCTTTTCTAGTTTTAAAAAGAATGTTTACCTCTTCTTTATCAAAATAGCTTGATGCGTTCGTATGCGGTGATCAAACTTTGCGTCATTTATTTAGAGACTGTTGATCATGGTTACACTCTTCGTTTTGGCTTGTTTCCACGGGTGTCATGCGAACATCTAACCACGGTTGTGTGCCAATCTTAACTTTAACTCATGAATTTCAAAGGAGTTGTCTTTTGCATTATTTTATTTTCCTTTTTTTTTTCACATTACGTTGTTCTTGGAAACCCACCTTCGTTTTGGCTTGCTCCTACAGGTGTCATGCGAATATCCAACTACAAGCATGCTCCTTTCACAACTAACTCTTATCAGGTTGGGAATGTTTTGGGTTTCCCTTGCGCTGACATTGGAGTTGATATGAAAAAATATATATATTTTTTTGAAATGAAAAATGAACGCATTTTCTTAATGACTGCATAATCTTGATCTCATCTACTCAGACCTTCCCCACCCCCAAATTTAGAGATGCGCAATGTCTTCATTGCGTTGTTTGGACAGAATAGACAAACACTTAGACAAAATTTCAAAAAGAAGGTTTGAACAAAACTTTGAAGAGTAAAAGGTAAAGTATTGCTAAGCTACAAATTAACTAAGTATTAGTTAGAAAGTACAAAGTATGGGAAATATTTCTAAGTGTATGTATATTGTACATCATGGCAGCATAATGAATAACGCAAAAAGAAAGATTAAGAATATCGCAAAGTTGACAAAGGATGATAAAGAAAAAGGCACAGGCAATAGAGAGAATATTTACTCATTTGTATTGAATATTAACTAAGTATACAAGTAATTAAAAATTAATGCAATACAAAAATTGTTGGCCTATACAAAGAATCAAAGAATTTCGTTAACTAAGAAAAATAATGAATTGAATAAAAATATAGAATGGTCGTATAAAAATGTAAAGATTATTGTTGAGGAGCATGAGGGTCTTGAGGAGGGTTCTGATGTGGTACAGATGGAGTCTTTTCGAACATCAGACGCTGCCTGAGATGCGGAGGCACCATGGGACTATGAAGATATGCTGTTAGAAAATTAAAGTACTCATGGTTGCGCTCCGCAAGCTATCTTTGGTGGCGATGGATTGTATAAATGTTGCACTGAATATTGATCAATGCCTCTCTTAACGTGGCAGCATTGCGCTGTATATCATCGACTTGCTCCATTACCACATCAAATTTCTGGTTGAAGAAGGCTTGTTACTGAGTGAAGAGTTGTTGTTGTTGGGAGAAGAGGGACCGTAGGGTTGTGCCTGCGATGTCTCGCCAACAACGTTTTGGGGTTGGGCAGAGGTGCCTTCACCCAAATTGTGTCGGTCATCAACATGCGACGGTGGAAGGGAATGTTGCAGTGATGATGCTGAGGGTGAAGATGGGGCTGCTGGGTATGCAGTTGGAGAATTTGGGGCAAGGAGAAGATTGGTAAAGTGCTTAGGAATGGAAGAAGAAAAAGGTTGTGCGGGAGGGCTTGGAGGGTGGATTACTAAGGGTAAAGAGTCCAAAGGTTCTGTCTCTTGCGATGGTAATTCCTGGACCTTTTATTTTCCCTTATCATCTCTGTGCTGTCTCTTTGGCCTGAGTTCTTGTGGCGCATTGAGATCGATTGCAGGCCTCTTTAAAGGTAGCTCTGGGCAATGTAGGGAGTCTTTGAGGAGTAACCTCAGGATTTTGATATTGATGAGGTCGTGGACTTCGTGTATGGGCTCTTCCTCAATGCCTACGCCCATTGACAGGCACAAACTTGAGATAGTCCATGGAAAGAAGTATTGTCCTCTAATGTGCCCCCACAAAGTCTCGAATTTGACTTGCGATCAACCGGCCTACATCGATTGGAATGCCGCACGCAATGCAATATGCGTCCATAACTCGATCCCTTGAAATTGTCTTGTCATGGGAAGTTAGGATCAGCCGCCGTTTAACCAAATATACCCAAAGTCATGCCTCCGGAAGCAGAGTCTTGGATGCCAGGGTCTTGATGCCTTTTAAAGAAACTGACCACTTAGTGCTCGGTTGCGTTAATACTCGCAGCACATCTTCCATCTGCTCTTCCGTGGGATCATCAATGATTTTGTTGCCCGGTGCATCTGGGTTATCCTTCATTTGGTATAGTTCATTGATGTTCTTTGCGCTGAAAGAAACCATTCGCCCTTTTATGGTCACCACATCCTTGGTGTCATGTAGACGTCCATGGTAGAAGTCGTGCACTACCTTTGGAACAACAATGGCTGAGCACTGGAAAATGTGTCCTAACCATGTTTCACAATCATGCTCGTGATCAGATCCGGTAGTGGCATTGGCGCAGGGAAAAAGCCCATCTCCATCAACAAATCATCGTTCTCTTTCTTTCTTGATGGACGCACCTTTGCCAACGCGGGCTTGCTGCTTTCTGCGACATCTTTGCCCTTTCCCTTGGCCAATGCAAGGCGGGATTGTTGCCTTTGTCTTCTTTCCCATTCTTTGCGTTGTTCCTTCTTCTCTCGCTCGACAAGTTCCTTGCCTTTCTTCTTAATTAAACGCTGCATGTTGGCTTCGCGCTTTCTCTCCTTCTCTTTTCTCATTCTCCTTTCTTCTTCTGCCTTCTTTTTCTTTTCTTCTTCTTCCTCTTCCTTCACTTCTCTTTCAAACTCTTCCACAAACTACTCAGAGGCCAACAAAAGGCGTTGTTCCTCTTCGATCCGTCTTATTTCTTCAAGCCTCAAGATCTCGTTATTGCGGTGAACCTTCTTATCATGTAATCTTCCTCTTCTATCACCTTCTGCGGTGATGAGTTTCGCTTGCTCCATTTTCTCTTGTCTCTCTTCCTCTTCTTTTCTCCTTCTTTCCTTTTCTTCTAATGCGTTGATCAAAATTGAAGGGTTAATAGTAGACCTTTGCAATGCATTCTCCTTGCGATGCCGCATCAGGAGGGTAACTTCTCCTTTTTCACTTCGCCGGCCGCGACAAATTGCATTGTTTCAGGTTGCGCCGACTCCCTAAGTTGTGCTGGTTCCCCCCTATCTTCCCTCACGGAAATGGATTCTCCATCCATCTCTGGGCTTGCAGCCCTCTTCTTCTTCCTTCTTCAGGCGCCTTTCTTCACACATGCACTCTTTCCTTTCTTCCTTTTCTTTCTTCTTCCTTAGCTTAGCCTCTTCATCTTCTTCTTCCTCCTTCTTTTCTTTATTCTTTTTCTCTTTGCGATGATGGGATGGCTCACTTTTTCCTACTTTCTTTTCCTTCTTCTCATTTTTCTTCTTTTTCTCCTCATCCACCTCTGGTTGCTTCTATGCCACAACTTTCTCCAATGCGACTCTGATGGGTCCGTCTTAGGATTCTACTTGCATAGTTTCCTCAAGATCCCTTATGGCCAGAGTGCTTCTCCTTGTCTCCTCTTCCATCACTTCCTCTGCTAACGCCACTTCCTCCGTCACCTCCACTGTCACCTTCTCCGTAGACAATGGTTGATTTACAACCCCTACCTCGGGCAGTTCTCCTCCTTCCTCAAACTTACTCAAAATGTTTTCGAATACCTCATTGTCATCTCGTCTCTTCTTTTCGCTTTCAGTGGAGACTGCTGGAGTTAGGAGTGGGGTGCTTTCAGTGCTTTGCCCCCTCTTGAACTAAAGTGGTCTGGCGACTAAAGGGTTTCACCGGAGTCTTCCGGCGATTCTAGGAACAGTTTGAGGTTGAGCAGCAAAACGGGACTAGCAGCAAGGAATGTTGCCTCTCGTATGGAGTGTTGGTCTGTCGAAGGTGTTGAGGGTGAAGTGGAAGGTTGGAAAGTTTGGTCGGCCATGGATGCTGAGGTGAAAGAAAGCTGGAAAACGTTAGGGTTTCAGGGAAGAAGAAAGCTTAGTACACAGGGGCACTAGGGTTTCAGATTGCAAATGAGGCAAAGTGTGCTCACAAACGGGGAAAGTCTTTTTTATAGGTTTGGCCTTAGTGGGCCCAACGCTATTGTTGCAGTGGCAGGCCTCGAGACACTCAAAAGGCCCACCGTTTGAACTCCCCTCATTTATGAGGTTTTAGAGTAAACGTCCTTTCATTTGCAGACTCTTCATTTCTTTGGAATACAGAACGATTGGACTTCTCAATTTTTCAAAAAGAATTATCTTTAATGTTTTATTCGAATGGACACAAGGAGAAGATTAACGCAAAGTGTTCACCAACGCAAATGCATCTTCGCAGAGGATGGGAAATAATGCATGCATCCCCGCAACACACCCCTTAACTAAACACATTTCTGGAGGATCGGGCGCACGGTATTGCTACCAGCGCAACACTACCTCAACATAGTGCATTTTGCTAAGGACGGGCAAATGACACACACGCGCGCAACACACTCCTCAACACAATGCATTTGAGTTGGATGAATGCAATGCGTATCTTGTTGGTTCAAAATGCGTCCATTATCGGCATACATACCGGATGTGTTTTGTTTTATTATATAATTTTTTTTCACTAACGCAAGTTGCTATGACTTGCGGTAATAAATTTCTTCTCATTACTGAATCATTCACTAGGTTAAAGAACAACACATTTAAATACAAAAAAGTTAAAGGAATTAAAGCAAACACAGAAATAAATGAAAGGACAGTAAATGATGAATAAATTCATAAAGTCATGAAACAAATTAAATGAAGCAGTAAAGACAAAGTTCAAAAATTCATAAAGACCAAAATTAAAGAAAGCATTTAAACATAGATGTGAGATATGGACCGAAAGATGACTTTATTTGAATGAGCGCAATCCACACCTCTGCAGGCAGTCCAGCTTGCCTGCCCAATGTCCTCAGGGACATTGCTTCTTTCCATGAGATCTTGGGGCTTCAGAGTTACTGGGCAACGTACCAGGTTTTCTGTTTCTAAACTCCAATGCCAGCTGGCCCACTTGAATCTCTAAGTTTCGAATTGAAGACGCCCACGCCCACGCCTGCATCATTGCATCATTTTTGTCCATATATTATTTGAGCAGGGTCTCCAATGAGCTTCTAGAGGTGTTTGAAGATGAGGGTTGCTAATTATTCGATTGCCTTGGTTGCCCCTGATTCGAGTTATGGTGAAAAGGAAGAGGGTTCCCTCGACTGCCACTTTGATGGTTGCTTGGCCCCTCTTGTTTAGGATTCCCTCCCCAACCGAAGTTAGGATGGTTCCTCCAACCCGGATTGTAGGTGTTGCTGAAGGGGTTGTTTTTTATGGCACATACTTGTTGGATATTCGATGGGCACAATTCTACTATATGAGCCCCTCCACAATTAACACAACTTATTGCGGCCACTTGAGCCGGTGCAGCGGGTTGCGCTGATTGTTGGATGGCTCCTTGATGGATTGCCATCGATGGAGGATTGAGGTCACTGTGCCATCTGAGCAGCCAAAGTCGTCATTTCTCCGTAGACAATTGACAGTGTCATCTTTCTTTCTTTCAGAGCCTCTGCCTCCACAACCATATCAATCCCAGTCATCCATGTTCCACGATCATGCGGTCAAGGATGACTTTGGCCTCAGTATAAGTCTTGTCCATAAACCTCCAGTCACGGAGGCATTTAGCAAACAGGGCTGCGTCGATTTGTCAGCCATTGTAAAAGTGTCTCCATCAAAACACATCGGGTATCCGATATGCGCGCCAAATCTTCACCAATCTTCAAGAATTTGCACCCAGGCGGTGTTTCAGTTCTCATTGGTCCATTGCTCAAAGTTCAGCACCATCCTTCCGCTCGTCTTGCAATCGATGGCGTGGAAAAACTTCTTCTCCATGATCGCTCACAGCTGATTCCCATGATGTAATCTTCGTCAGCTTCAGTGACTGAAACCCCACCTCTGGCTTCGTTTCCCTCAAGGATTAAGAGAATAAAATACAGTCTAATACCCTCAAGTAACCCAGTAATGAGAAGTTGCCTGCACATTTCACAAAACTGGTAAACGAGGCAGGTCTTCACCTTGCAGAAAACCCCCAAATGCCCTGCGTTCTGGATCATTTAGAGCATGACCGATTTTATTTCAAACCTTGCGTTCTCCTCTACTGTTGGCCTCGAAATCCCAGGCGAAAAATCGTACAGGTTAGGCGCCGCGTAGTTCTTTATGGGAATGTTACGATCAGCGACAAGGAAGACTGGGTCCCGCGCTGGTCGTACCGCCCCTTGATTTCCTGCGGGAGCCGCGTTGTCCATATTATCTGCCATATCAACTACTCTCTTTCGCCTTGCTCGATTCTGGCATGCCCGTGCGCGAAAGGTATGCTTGATCTCTAGGTCAGCTACGAATTTTGGTTTGGTACCAGTACTCATAAACTGTCAGACTGCTCTCCGCATTGAACAGCTAGTACAATGAGATCTGTCCTGCAAAATATCACAAACATACTCAAACAATAACTGTTAACCAATCCCCGACAACGGTGCCATAAACTTGATGCGCATATGACATAATTTAATCTAAGCTTGATGACATAAAATGCAATAATGCCATAAACTTTTTGACATGAATGAATATGAATGAATAAAATTAATCTTCTTATGTCATACAACGCATGGATGATTGCGATAATATGCGATACTACTTCTAGATATGCGTTATTAATGAATGTTCTTGTAGTATGTTGTGCGTTGTCACAAGTTCCCTTGCGTTGAAACCTATTATAATTTCACTGCAAGTTTTTCGGTGTGATTCGAGGTCGAACACAAGGATTGTTTTAAGTTAATTGCATTATATTTGTGATATATGCGACCGGGGGTTTTTCAATTTAATAAAAGTATAGTTTTACAAGCAATAAAGTAAATTGTGCAGTAAAGTAAAGATAAACGATAAAAATGCGATAATAAAGTAAATTGCGATGAAAGTAAATTGCGATAAAACAAACCTAAGCTATGATGATACAAGATACAAGTTACATGATACAACATACCGAGGTTGAGACTGACTATGAAGATTATAAAAAGATCGTGCTATGCGGTGGTAAGGCTTATGTGCAAAACATAAAGAGAAGGGATAATTAATATAAACAGCGCAAGTTTCTTAATTGCGTTAAAGATATAAGTACGGTTCCGCTTTCCCTTGGCGTACACCTCTCGATGATCAACTGCGTTTCCCATATCTCTGTGGTGAAACAGGAACGAACGTAGTGAACACAAGGTTGCTTCCATCTCTGGAAGTACTTCTTGTTTTAGTTACGCATTCTTCTAACCTTTTCTCGACAGATCAGAATGGCATCTTCACTTCTACTCTCACAGATGAAGATGCTATCTAACATGCTGTAGCTAAACATCTTCATTTCTTTAGCATAGATTAAGTTACTTGTTTAATTCATATTAATCATCAAGGGATCAAGAAAACATCGTGGAGAAAACGATTAATGGAGGAATGGAAATAGACAGAAATGTGAAAATGAAAGTGATCATGACATTTAATTATAAAATCAAGTGTCTGATACATGGTTGTGAATGATTTAGACTAAGAAGATGAAATGCAATTGATGAATAAGAGTTAGAAACAAATACAGAAGAGTGTCAATGTTTTGACACCGATATGGATGGAGAGATTGCTTGCCGGTGTACATGGAGTGAATGGAAGGATGAGCTTCCCTCTCAGGCTTGCTCAACCGGTAGAGTTGATCTAGGTACAGAGCTTCACGGCGGGGATTTGGAATGATTTTCTCTGAGACTCACCTCTCGGCCTTGTCTCTTTTCTTCCCGGATCTTCTTCGATCAACACTTAGATCAGTCATAGCCTCGTATCAATTAGCTCCCATTTCAAGTATATCTTCAGTGAATTCTTTGAGGGTATTTATAGATGAAAGCTTTGACTCTCTGACTTGTGTTCCCCATTTTATTGTTATGGAAATTTCGAGAATGATGGAATAAATATTCTTTCTATTATGCAATCAATCTGCCGAAGATGCACAACGGTTAGTTGTACACGTGTCAAAATCCTCCGTGATTGTCATCTTTGCTTGTTGTCTTTATGTCGGCCTTGCTAGTCGTTTAACGATGGCTATCCCCTCGGAGAGTTGTAACATAGGATTCAGAACAACTCAAACTCTATAAATGCATAGGATTTCTTAGGACGTTTTCACACCTTGACTTTCAAATTCGGTAGAATCATTAGGGCCAACCTATGAGGTCTAAAAATGGAGGGTTACACTTACAGAATTACTAAAGTGTTAGTAAGTTCTGACAAAAAACGGTAGCTAAATGACTATCGGAATATGAGTTATTCTGGAGATAGTATTTATTCAAGAATCTCTTGTTTTAGTGAAGGAGTATTTGACTGCCCCTCGGTAGCTCTTATTCTGACTCACTATAGTATTGTTGTAAATAAATAATGATTATGGGTATATTATTACTCTTTGCTAAAACTTGATTTGGATTTAGTTGCATTTTTCTAACAAGAATATGTTTAAATTTTTAGCATGTTGAATTCTTCTGAAATACTCGCTTCCGCTTTAATTAACGGTAAATACAAATCAACATGCAAATTACTAGCAAATGATGACTCAAAACAAGTTTTAACAAAGGATTGTCTTTTATCTCCCAACTCATCTAAAGTTTTGAACAATATAGATGAGAATGAAAAAATCAAACGACAGAGTAAATGTAATTTACTAGTAATTGAAACCTGATTAATGGAAAACAATAAAAAGACCTGGATAATAGATTCAGGTGCTGCTCATCATATATATATTTTCTCTCAGAAAACTAGTTCCTAGAGACAACTTACAGAAGATGAAGCAACCTTTAAGGTAGGGATCGAGGAGGTTATTTCAGCTAAAGTAGTGGGAGATATGAAGTTATTTATAGGAGATAGATACATTTTACTTGAAAATGTTTATTATATTCCTTCTATAAAAGGGAATTTAATATCCGTCTCATGTTTGCTGGAACGAAATTACAAAGTTTCTTTTGAAAATAATGAAGTATTCATTACTTTGAAAGATATTAATATTTGTTCTGCAAAATTAGAAAAATAACTTGTACATGTTAAAATCAACTGATGTAAAAGTCGTTTTGAACATTGAGATGTTTAAAACAACTGAAATTCAAAATAAGAAAAGGAAAGTTTCTCCAAATGCCTATGTTTGGCATTTGAGACTTGGTCACATAAATCTCAACAGGATTGAGAAATTGGTTAAGAACGATCATCTAAATCAGTTAGAAGACAGTTCATTACGACCGTATGGATCTTATCTTGAGGGTAAAATGACTTAAAGATCCTTTTCTGGAAAAGGTCTTAGAGCCAAAGAACCCTTAGAGCTAGTACATTCCACTACAAGAATTTTGGCCTTTAATGTCGGTTGAAAAAAGTGAAATCGGATGTATAATGTCGGTTTTATTTTTTTTTAAAAAAAACGGATCTTTAATGTCGGTTTTAAATCGACATAAAAGACCCGCTTAATTTTTCCCTCTTCACTCTCCCCCTATTTTCTTTTTCCTTTCATTCTCCCACTTCCCTCTTCAGACCCTCTTCTTTCTCACGTCTCTCTTCTAAACCCTTGCCAATGGGTAGCGTAACCTGCATCGCCGTGCAACCCGTGCAGGTTTGTCGTGGTGTAGATCTGGCTTCCGTACAGGTCTGTTCGTCGTGCAACCTGCACCACTGCACCTAGTCGCCCGGATCTGAAGTCTAGATCTGAAGTCGTTTGGATCTATGTGTCGCCATTCGACGTTCGTCGTTCATCCAGATCAGTATACTCTTCTTCTCTTTCCTCTCTTAAACTCACAACAATTTTTTTTCTTATCTTACGCCTCTCAACTGTTTGTGTAAATGTCTCAATGTTACGCCTCTCAACTTTCCTCTCAACGTTAGACGATTGTGTAGATATGCGTGGGCACTGGACGATCGTATAGCAGATGCAAGGGCACTGGACGATCGTCGATCATGTAGATGGGTGCTGGACAATCGTATAGCAGATGCACGGGCGCTAAGCGATAGACTACACGATGGCGCTATGCGATAGGCATGAGCGCTAGACGATAGTTGTGCTATACTAGACGATAAGTAGACACACTGATTTGTGTGCCGTCGTTCATCGTTCGATCTGAAGTCTAGATCTATAGATATGAAGTTCGTCGTTCGTCGTTCATCCAGATCAGTATGCTCTTCTTCTCTTTCCTCTCTTAAACTCACAACAATTTTTATTCTTATGTTACACCTCTCAACTGTTTGTGTAAATGTCTCAATGAAAGCCAGCTGCGGTTTCACTTCAATATGTCTCTACTCCTAGATTTGGCCCTACTTTTTATGTATCTATGGCCTTTGAAATTCGATTTAATTAATGGTTTTGTTGTATATGATACATAGTATTGGGAAGAGGCGTTGCCAAGAGTTACTCCTGCGTTGGATATGCGTGAGCAAGAGCAGTGAAAGTGAAATGTTGAACGCAAGGCGCTGGGTAGACAATCGTGTAGAAAATGGGTAGTGCTACACGATAAGGTAGACGATCGTGTAGCAATGCANATAGATATGAAGTTCGTCGTTCGTCGTTCATCCAGATCAGTATGCTCTTCTTCTCTTTCCTCTCTTAAACTCACAACAATTTTTATTCTTATGTTGTCAAGAGTTGCTCCTGCGTTGGGTATGCGTGAGCAAGAGCAGTGAAAGCGAAATGTTGAACGCAAGGCGCTGGGTAGACAATCGTGTAGAAAATGGGTAGTGCTACACGATAAGGTAGACGATCGTGTAGCAATGCAAGGAGCTAAACGATAAGGTAGACAATCGTATAGCAGATGCACGAAGCTAAGGGATGCACTAGACGATCGTATAGATATGCGCGGGCACTGGACGATTGTCGATCGTGTAGGCGGGTGCTGGACGATCATATAGTAGATAAACGGGTGCTGGACGATCATGTAGGTAGGCACTGGACAATCGTATAACAGATGCGCGGGCACTAAGCGATAAACAACACGATGGTGCTACGCAATGGGCATGAGCGCTAGACGATAGTTGTGCTATGTTATACGATGAGCGGACGCACTACACGATAGACGGAATGCTAAGCGATAGGCGAATGCATTAGATGATAAGGCGTCAACGCTAAACGTTGGAGGTAAACGACGGGCGTGGTAGCTAAACGAGCACAAGATCGTTTACTAAACGACTGAGCTACACGATGGGCCGCTGGAGCTAAGCGATAGATGCAGAAACTAAACGATTGATTGGCTTGAGAACATGTGAATTATGCTAATTAAATACACTAAAAGAATGTTTGACTCACAGTTTTAATAAGTTTTAGTTGATGACTCACAATTTTAAAAAGAAGATTCTCTCATTTATTCAACTATTGAGTTTTCTTGTTTTGCAGGTAGAACAAAGGAGTAAAGATTTGGTATCGCAACCTCTTTATGCTTTTTCTTGGGGAACTCTAGTAAAGATTTTTTCCTTGAATGTACCATTTATAGACATTCCCAATAAACACGGTTAGTTGAATATGAAATTTAATCACTTTTTCACTTTCAATCCTTTGTCTTAAACTTTTTTTTTTTGTGATCCTTTGAACAATAGTGTTCAAACAAAGATACCTACAACCAGACACTGCTGAAGCTGGAGAGGTCTGTTCAAGAAGAAATATGAAGGGATCCATACTTACCAAGTGGAGAGGGATAGTAAACTCATAATGTTTGTATTGGTTTTAATTTGTGTTTTTAAGGGCTAAATTATTGTACGGTCTTTTAAATTATAATTTTATAGTAGAATTTGTGGATTAAATGTAATAGATTTGCAATCCATACATAAATAATATGTGTCATGTTATACTTTTTGACCAAAAAATGGATTCGGCAACAGAATTTTAAAAAAACAGACAGATTCAAGCTTCAATGTCGGTTAAGAATATAAAAAAAAAAACAGGCTTTAATGTCGGTTGGAAATTTCACTAAAGACCTTTAATGTCGGTTGCAACCGAAATTGAAGGTTGTGTTATTGAAGCCCTTTAATGTCGATTTTTAGACACAAAAATTTTGCAAAGAATCTTTAATGTCGGTTGTCAACAGACATTAAAGCCCTTTAATGTTGGTTTAAAACCAAAATTAATGCCCGAAGTTCTTCTAGTGTTCAGACCTCTGTGGTTCGATGAATGTTAAAGCTAGAGGAGGGTATGAATATTTCATCGGTTTCGTTGATGTCTATTCTAGAAATGGGTATATTTACCTAATGCATCTTAAGTTTGAAACACTTAAAAAGTTCAGAGAATATAAGGCTGAGATTGAGAACCAATTAGGTAAAAAGCTTAAAACACTTCGATCAGATCAAGGTGGTAAGTATATGGACTTAAAATTCCAGGACTATTTGATAGAACGTGGAATTCAGTCTCAACTCACAGCACCTAGCACACCTCAAAAAAATGGTGTGACAGAAAGAAGAAGCAAAACCTTGTTAGACATGGTTCATTCCATGATGAGTTATGCTCAGTTACCAAATTCCTTTTGGGGTTATGTAATTCAGACTGCAATATATATTTTGAACATGGTGACCTCAAAAAGTGTTTCTGAAATACCTTACAAACTCTGGAGAGGACGTAAAGGTAGTTTACATCACTTTAGAATTTGGGGATGCCCAGTACACATGTTGGTGCAAAATTCTAAGAAATTGGAACATTGTTCAAAAGTACGCCTATTTATAGGTTACCCTAAAGAAACAAAAGGTGGTTATTTTTATGATCTTCAAGAAGATAAAGTATCTGTATCGACAAATTCAACTTTCCTAGTGGAAAACCACATAAAAAATCATCAACCTCGCAGTCGGCTAGTAATAGATGAAATGGCCAGAGAAACGACAAATGTATCAACAAGAGTTGTTGATGAAACTGGTACTCCACATTCTTCTCAAGAGTTGAGAGCGCCTCGACATAGTGGGAGGGTTGTGCAACAGCCTGACCGGTATGTGGGTCTAATTAAAATTGAGTCATCATACCTGATGATGGCTTAGAGGATCCATTATCTTTCAAACAAGCAATGGAAGATGTGGATGAAGAACGGTGGATTAAAGCCATGGACCTTGAAATGGAGTCTATGTACTTCAATTCAGTCTGGGATCTTATAGATCAACCAGAAGGGGTAAGTGAAGCAAATCAGACATGAGGATTTCCATCAGCAGCGGAAGGATCGTTCCAGATTTCATTCATATATGAACATACACAATTACTATCACAAATGGAAACAACAGGCTATGTGCAAAACAGAAATTACAACATGCTTTACTACACGATCAAGGGATATAATTAACCATACCTTTGAAGACTCATCTTCAAGATCCTTCGATCATGAACGCTCATTCAAAGCAAGACGGCAACCACGAACGCTCGAACACTTCGACCGCTACACTGCACGATCCACAACAATCTCGAACACAACGATCACCTGGATCATGAACAAACCGAACGCAACAAACAACCTCCACAGAACCTCGACTAGTGTCGAGTTGAGTATGACACCACCAACAGGTTACATTGGTATTCTCAGTGTGAGAATCCAGAGTGTGGGCTTTGTATGTATTTGGTTAGAGGCAAAGACCGGAGGAGAAAAATCATGTAAACGATTGAGCAAGTGGGAGATATCAAAGTATATCGTATAGAACGATGCCCAATCGTTTAACAAAAGCTATGCGATCGTCTAGCAAAAGCTATACGATCGTTTAGCTTATTGGCCAGCTTAGAGTCTATTGCATGGAAACTTTCCATGATCGTCTAGTCTCTCCAAGCTATCATTTAGTAAATCTTATTTACTTGACAACCTTTCCGTGAGTAATTTCTAAGAAAAAAAAAATTCTCAATTCAACAACTACTAATTTAGGAAAACATTTTTCTTTTTATCTCATGGTTATCATGAAATCACCAATTACCTCCCACTCAATTGGTTATTAGAGAAAAAGAGATAATTATCCAATAATTAATATTATTATAAATATAAATGATAACCAACTTACCATATTATATTTATAACCTATAGTTTTAATATTTCATCTCATGAAACATATAAACCATAGCTTTTTTTTATTCCATGGTACTTAATGTAAATCTCATTTACATTAACCCTCCACTAGATGTATCCCATACATCATACCGATCATATCATATATAATCGAATTACCTTTTGTCAATTTGAACATTTCAAATTAACACCAAGAATTGATCCTCAACTGGAATCCATTGAGTTACCAAGGGAACCTTATGGACCTGTAGCTCGAAACTCTAACGATACATGAATAACTGACTAAACTCTTTAGTCATGGGATCCACCATCCGTTAACTGCCAGGCACTCCACTAAAGACCAATAGTTGAATTCTCCTTACTACAGATATATTATGTGTCCATCTTAACCAATCAACAGTGCGATCACCCTTCACAGACTCCTCGTAAGTACAACTCAGCCAATAACCGTTATGCCCCTGTAGTTACATCTAACTCCTTAAGTACCACTGATCCCTCTAATGAACATAAGTCATAGTCTTACTATGATTGAGTCATTTCTTCCAAAGAGAAGTTGTGACCACTATGTTCAAGACCCGAAATCAGCCCTTAAGGGAGCAATCTATATACTTGCCCCTGTTTTGGGGAAGGAGTTATTGGGGTTTGTGCCCTAAAGTCTCGTGTTCAGTAGTTTGTAAACAACTTTGTACGAACACTTGTGATGTATAATATAAATGATATTTACTTCACTAGTTGACTTTTCACATTTAGATGTTTTTCATTTTACCACAAACCAATAAACTTAATATCCCTGGTTGTCTTTATGTAACTTAAGTATGTATGTAATGACATACAAGTGGATCATGTCTTAAGTGATAACAAAACTAGTCTGTAGTATATGGATATAGAAGGGAAACCTTATCCTGGCAACACTACATATGCGGCCCGCTTTGTAGAGTGGTCACAAGTGTTGTGACTTGTCATAGATCGTCTGATCCTGATCATTCGTGTAGGGGACATGCAAGTGAGGGCGTCCTATACAAAGAGTTTGTATAAGACCTGATCACGAAGTGTTAACGTCTCATTATATAACATCGTTCATGACTGAGACTTCACTTCACTAGGACGACCATAGGTAACATGACCTCAATCCTGAGTGAGTTGGGAATTCCTGCCATTGAGGGCAGTCCTTTGATTTGCATGGGTGCGAATGGCCAGAACGCCGACTTAAACCTACCATTTTGGGGATTCGTCTCATTTAGGAGTTGGGAACTTAGCTTCACAAGATGGAATTCACTCCTTCCCCGAGGCAGGGGTAAGTAGATAGATAGCTCCCTTAAGGGCTGATTCCGGGGCTTGAATGATATGGCGCCACGCACTTTCTCATGGCTCAAGAGGTGTTCACACATAGTAAGACTATGTTGTATTATTCATTAGAGAGATCAATGGTACTTAAGGAGGAAGATGTAATTACAGGGGCAAACCGGTAAATTGGCCTGCTGTAATTACGAGCATCTATGAAGGGTCATCATACTAATGATTGGTTATATCCAATGGACAAAGAAATATATCTATAGCAAGAAGAGTTCAAATGTCGGTCTTTATAGAATGCCTGACAGTTAACAGATTGTGGATATCATGACTAAAGAGTTTAGTCAGCTTTTCACGTACCGTCGGAGCTTCAAGCCATAGGTCCATAAGGTCCCCTTGGTAGCTTGGATATAAGTTGAGAATCAGTTTTTAGGTCAGTTTGAAATATTCAAATTGACAAGAGAGAGTTTGATTATATATGATATAATTGAACGAGTTAATTAAATATGATGTAATTAACTTTATGTATGAGATACATTAATTTGGATAAAAATGGATATAAATATGATTTATATCTAGTAGAGAAAAATATTATAATTAATATATGATATTAATTATATGTTATGAATATGATAAGATCACATTCATTGGACGGTTATAAAGGAAATGGGAAGGCGCCTTTTCTGTTTTAAATAATGGATGAGTGCATTATAAATAGCAGACGGTGTGTTGATCTCGGAGTGCGCGAACATTGTGAAAAGATAGTGTCATCATTTAAAAAAAGTGCCTATACGATAGTGACTTCACAATCGCTTACATATACAATATTGCTAAACGATCGCTTACCGATTACACCATCGTGCGCTATTATCTAAACGATCGTTTACCTTTTTCCTAAGCGATCGTTTAACTCCCGGTATTTACTAAACGATCGTATAGATGATCGCTTAGTTTTTCCTACACGATCGTTCGAACGATCGCTCACCCTTTTCCTACACGATCGCTTATACAATCGCTGACCTTTTCCTACAAGATCATTTAGATGATCACTTACTTTTCCTACACGATTGTATACTTCACCTAAACGATTAAACATCTTGTCTATGCGATAGACGACTGCATCTCCCACTTGCTTGATTGTTGTGTATGATCTCTCTTCCTCTTTTCCTCTACCAAATCCGAACAAAGCCCACACTTTGGAGTCTCACTCCAAGAATATTGAGGGCTCCTAGTGGTGTTGTCTTCTCCGTTTCCTTTTATCCGAGTGGTGATTGTTCGAGGTAGACGGTTGGGGTTCAGACTTGTTGTGAAAGAGAAATCCTCATCTGGTATGATTTCTTGATCTCTTTAGCATGATGAATACATATTAGTATGTTTTGAATATATATGCGACAATTCTGTCACAATGAATTGGAAAGATCCGCTTCCACTCGTAGGTACTCTTGAATAAGAGTTGCTTCATGAGTGAATTCCATCTTATGTAACTGAGTTCCTAGCTCCTAAATCAGTCAAGTCCCCAAAAAGGTAGGCATGTTGAGTTGGTAATCTGACCACTCTCACCCATACTAATCAAAGGACCACCCTCAAAGGTAGAAGTTCCCAAAACACTCAGGATTGAGGTCATGTCACCTATGGTCATTTAGGTGAGATGTAAGTCTCCAGTATCAACGATGTTATATACAGAGATAAATCATCTCGTGGTCTGATATTATACAAACTCTTTGTATAGGACACCCCCACTCGCATGTCTCCACATGAATGGTCAGGATCTACTATCTATAGTAGTTCACAACACTTGCAAACCTCTATAAAGCGGGTCGTATCTGTAGTGTCACCAGGATCAGGTATCCCACCTTAATTCTTATACTACAGACCTATTTAGGTTATCATTTAAGGCATAATCCACTTGTATATCTCATATACATGCTTAAGTTTACATACAATAACCATGGAGCTTTGTTTATTGGATATGCGTAAATGCTAGAATGAAATAACTTTTATTTTATTCATAACAATGTGTATATTACAAACAACGAGACTCTGGGAGAATTAGGACACTAATCCCAATAATAAGACCCAGCGGTTGTAAGTGGATCTACAAGAGAAAACGATACCAAGTTGGAAAGGTATAGACCTACAAAACTAGGCTTGTGGCAAAAGGGTTTACCCAAAGAAAGGGGGTGGACTATGAAGAAACCTTCTCTCCGGTTGCCATGATAAAGTCAATTAGAATACTGTTATCCATAGTTGCATTTTATGATTATGAAATATGGCAAATGGATGTCAAGACAACCTTTCTAAATGGCTATCTTAAAGAAAGTATCTACATGTCTTAACCAGAAAGGTTTATAGAACAAGGTCAAGAGCAAAAGGTTTGCAAGCTTAATCGATCCATTTATGGGTTGAAACAAGTGTCTCGATCTTGGAATATGAGATTTGACACTGCGATCAAATCTTATGGATTTGAACAAAATGTTGACGAACCTTGTGTTTACAAGAAAATCGTTAACAAAACTATCGTTTTTCTGGTGTTGTATGTTGATGATATTCTACTCATAGAAAATGACGTAGACTTTTTGGCTGACGTCAAGAGATGGCTTGCTACATAATTCCAAATGAAATATTTGGGTGAAGCGTAATATGTTCTTGGGATCCAAATAGTTCGGAATCGAAAGAACAGAACTTTAACATTATCTTGGGCATCTTATATAGACAAGATATTTTCTAAATATAAAATGTAAAATTTCAAGAAATGAACGTCACCTTTCAGACATGGAATTCAACTATCTAAGGAACAAAGTTCTAAGACACCTCAAGAGGTTGAGGTAATGAAAGAATCTCATATGCATCAGCAGTAGGGAGTTTAATGTATGTCATGTTGTGTACTCGTCCCGACATATGCTATGTAGTTTGAATAGTCAACAGATTTCAGTCCAGCCCAGGATATGTTCATTGGACTGCCGTTAAAAACATCCTCAAATATCTTCGAAGAACAAGGAATTATATGCTCGTGTATGGTACCGAGGATCTGATTCTTACTAGATACACTGATTCTGACTTCTAGACCGATATAGATTCGAGGAAATCAACTTTAGGGTCAGTATTCACTCTTAATGGAGGAGCAGTAATGTGGAAGAGTATCAAGAAAAATTGTGTTGCCGACTCCACAATGGAAGCTGAGTATGTAGTTGCAAGTGAAGTAGCAAAAGAAGCAGTATGGCTTAGAAAATTCCTGACCGACTTGGAAGTAGTTCCAAATATACACCTGCCGGTCACTTTATATTGTGATAACAGTGGAGCAGTTGCAAAACTAGAGGAACCTAGAAGCCATAGACATGAAAAGCACATCGAGCAGAAGTACCATCTCATCATGAAGATTGTACACAGAGGAAACGTGATCGTCATGCAAATAGCCTTACAAGACAACTTAGTTGATCCTTTTACGAAGGGCCTCTCGGCTAAAGTATTTGAGGGTCACCTAGTAGATCTAGTTCTACGAGATACTTATAACTAGGGCAAGTGGGAGAAATCATGGGTATTTGATGCCCTAGTTTCTTGTATTTTTACTTTTGTTTTTATTCTCTCATTATACTCAACATTCTATAAATTTATCCATTGGAGTTTTAGTCCAAGTGAGAGTATTGTTGGGTTGTATGTCCTAAAACTCGCAGTTTGTAAAGTTAAACAATTCTATTATCAATAAAGATGTTATTCAACATTACTTCAATAAAGTTGTTATTGAATCTATAAACTACACTTATAAAGTCTAATTCCAATAAACTTAGATCCATAGCTATTATATGAATACTTGAACATTATGTGGAGACATAAAGATGAATCAAGTTCGAGTAAATAGCCAAAACGATCTATAGTACATGAATAAGGTTGGATACCTTATTCTGGTAACACTATCGGCTTTTTTCATGCAAGCACCACTAAACAAAGATTATGCCAGCTTCAATTGCACGATTTAAGTGGGAAAGGTGTGTGTATAGAGAAGGAACAACTGCTATTTCTCTAAATGTGGAAAGATCCCATTAAAATTGAATTTCCATTTAAATTAACTTTAATTAATTATAAAATTAATTAAAATTTAATTAAATTAATTCACAATTAATTAAATCCAAAATTTTCAAAAACCAGTTCTCAAATTAAATTGAAATTGGAAAAAAAATTGATTTTTAATTAATTAAATAATAATTTAATATCAAATATTAAATTAATCACACACCTAATTCTAAACATGAATCCTATTCATGTCATTAATATTTAAATCAATATTTAAATATTATTAACTCTCCAATTTCTTTTAATTTCGATGAATTAAATGTTAAATAATTATATCAAATATAATTATGCAAACCCTAATTTTTGAATTTGAACTTATTTAAATTCAAACCCTAATTTCAATCTAAGCATTTTCAAATTGAAATACAATTTATACAATTCAAATTGATATCATTCTAAATTCACTCAATTCATTAATTCAAGATGTTCATGTTTTATGA
This sequence comes from Benincasa hispida, assembly GCF_009727055.1. NCBI lineage: Eukaryota > Viridiplantae > Streptophyta > Magnoliopsida > Cucurbitales > Cucurbitaceae > Benincasa > Benincasa hispida. Next base: position 25,546,407 of record NC_052357.1, read on the forward strand.
GCTAGTAGAGGGACCTTATGAACCTATAGGTCATGAGCTCCAACGATTTAAGATTAATTGGCTAAAACTCTTTAGACCAATTTAATCAATATTCATTAACTATCAAGTCACACCACTATAGCTTGATAGTTGCACTCTCCTCACTATAGATATATTTGTGTCCACTTGATTTAAACATAATAAATAAGTCGGTCATTCAAAGGTTTTTTGTAATAATGACTGGGTCAATATGTTATTTTACCCTCGATATTACATCTTGCTCCTTAAGTTCCACTGATCCTCTAATGAACAATTGGTTTGTGATCCAATCACTAAATCAGATCCCTCTCGGCCAATGAGAAGGTGAGGACCTTTGTTTAAGACCTGAATTCAGTACTTAAGAGAACAACCTTTCTCCTATCCCTAAATTGGGTAGCTGTGAATTTCTTCTCGCTCCAATGTCCCCAGCTATCTACCTAGGCTTACCCCTGAAATGGGAGGCTTATTGAGCCCGCGATGTTGAGCCAACCCTCATCTATGCAAATCTAAAGATAATCTCAAATAAACAAGAGTTCATAGTTAGCTCGGGATTAAGTTTGAGTTACCTAGGTCATCTAAGCGAAATAGTCAGTCTTAAACAATAAACAACATTATAAAGTAAAAGTAACTTATTTCTTGGTTCGATCTTACGTAAACTCATTGCATATGACGCCCCCATTCCTCATGTCAATACATGAATGAATCAGGATCACTTCATTTGTAGTAACTTTACAACAAATTGTAACAACTACAGAGTGGGTCGCATCTGATGGTGTTACCAGAATAAGGTACCCAACCTTATTTGTATACTATAGACCGTTTTGGTTATTTACTCAAACTTGATCCATCTTTATATTTTCAAATAAAGTTCAAGTATTCATATAATAGTCATGGATCTTAGTTTATTGGATTTAGACTTTGTAAGTGCAATTTATAGATTCAATTACAACTTTATTGAAGTAATGTTGAATAACATTTTTATTGATAATAGAATACATTTAACTTTACAAACTGCGAGTTTTAGGACATACAACCCAACAATACTTCCACTTGGAGTAAAACTCTACTAGATAAATATATACAATGTTGAGTACAATGAAAGAATAAAAACAAAAGTATAAATACAATAAACTAGGGCATTAAATACCCATGACACAAATGTCTGTATGTATAGTTCTAAGACGTCTGAGCATCTGTTGACACCTAATTTTCTTATGTTTGTCTATTTTCCCTTAACACATTCCACACAAAGCTACTTAAATCAAAGGAATCAAGAATTTTATCTGACACAAGTTTCTAAATTCTCTATTTAGAGATATGACCTAAACGCTTGTTCCATAACATAGCGGAATTATCATTTAATTTACGGTTTGTACCACATAAATTAGATAACATGATCTTGTTAAATGAAGCAAAAGAATCAAGCATATATAGATTATTAATTAAAGAACCGGTACCAATAAGCTTCGAATCTTGAAATAGACTAACTTTATTATTTCCAAAAGAATAAGAAAAATCAAATTTGTTCAAACTGGAAATAGAAACTAAATTTTGTCTAAATTACGATACAACAAAAGTCTCATTCAAATTCAAATAACAACTTTTTAAACATAATCTAAAATTCCCAATAACTTTAATTGGAACTATTTTGCCACCACCCACATAAATGAATCTTTCAACATCACTTGACGGTCGACTTGTAAACCCCGTACTCCATTTTTCCTACATAAGTGAGTAACAAGCATATTAAGTAAAATTATGAAAGGGGGTAAAGAATGTAAGTAGATGGAGGAAGAAAATTCTAAGTATTAGAAATACTTAGTCAAGGGTGAGTTTTAGATAATATAACAAGTGAAAATTAGCTAAGTATGGAAGCAAAGTGTAGGCATGCATTGATGGAGAAGTGTGGACGCATGGAGTTGCATGTGTAGCAACCAAGGCTTGTAGAGGATAAGTGTTGAAGGCAAGGGTAAACTATGTGTTGGTACTAAGGATGAATGCATGGGTTGAAAGGCATGATGCGTTGATAAGGCTTGCGGCAGCCTCAAGTGTGTGTGAGCAAAGGCGTTGGACGATCGTGTAGCAGATGAGCGGCACTATACGATTGGGTATGCGGTTGTCTAGTAAGTGAACGACACTACACGATGGGGTAGGCGATCGTGTAGGCGGGCGCTGGGTGATTGGTAGTAATTGTGCAGAGGTAAATGATGCTCTCAATAGCTAAGCGATAGGTTATGCGCGAGATTGTTTGCTAAACAATTGAGCTAGAAGATAGGCGTTGGGCGCTAGACGATACAAAGGATCTCGCTAAACGATAGCGCTATACGTTGGACAATAGCATTAAGCGATGGGGCGTTGGCATTGCACGATCAGCATCAACGCTAGACAATGAGCTGCACAATATGTGCTAGACAATAGACGTTGAATGCTAGNCATTAAGCGATGGGGCGTTGGCATTGCACGATCAGCATCAACGCTAGACAATGAGCTGCACAATATGTGCTAGACAATAGACGTTGAATGCTAGACGATAGACGTTGAATACTAGACGATAGACGTTGAAGAGTTAAACTGCCACCTCATCCAGCAAATTAAATGAGATTGGTGCCATTCGAAAGCTGGGAGAATCTAGTTTTTTAGGTTGTTTTTTCGGAGAAATATCTCACACGGAGAATAGCAAAAAGTGAAGAATTTGCAGAAAGGGCAGATTCTCGGATTAATCAGAGCACGAAGTGAATATTGGAAGCTCCAAGCCAAATTACAAGGAATTTGGGGCCGATATTTTAAAATAAGAAATAAGTTTGTAGAAGAAAATTTCTTAAAAAGAGTCCTGGATTTTGAGTTATGAATTTTTGAAGTTGGAACAGGGAATCGATGCGTAAGCAGGCAGCTGCTTGGGAAGATTAAGCAGGCAGCTCACCATAGTGAGCGAAAGCGAGTGAGAGATAAGAAAATGAGCGAGAGCGAGAGTGAGTAAAGGAAGAGAAGGATCTTGCTAAGGATGCAAATCTCGCAGGAAAGTTACAAATCTCGCTAAAAGTCACAAATCTCACTGGAAAAGTCACAATCTCGCTGGAAAGTTACAAATCTTGCTGGAAGTGGTAAGTCTCACTAATAAGGATGATCTCGCTCATGATGATCATCTTACTAGTAATGCTATTTTGTTGGTGAAAGTTTCATTAGTAAGTGAGCTACCTGAAACATTTTGCTGAGAATTCTAAGGAATTTAATCAGGGTTTATGTCTTTTTAGGCCAAGAAGAGCTAGGAGAGGCATATAAACCGTTTAAGAGTCCCGACAAGCTGTGAGTGACTAATGTTTTCAAACGATAAAGTTTATGCTTTGCAAAGTTATTCTCATGCTATGTTTTATGTGATTGCAAGCAACTTATTTCTATGATTGAAAGCATGACCAACGCATGATGTTTACTAATGTATTAGTTTTCCAAGTATGTTTTCCATGTCTAACGCATGCTAATGGTTTTTACAAGCTAGTTCAACATGATTTAAGCCAACTTATTTTACAAAGTATGAAGCATGCATTAGGATTATAGCTAAGGTTGAATGAAGCTTGATGTACTATGTTTTAAATACCTAAGGTTGTCAAAGTATATGCGTTGGTATTCCTAAATACAATGAAAAAGGATACTGAAGGTAGGGAAGGTATCCTAAAGAGATTTCTATGCTATATTTGAAAACTATTCTTTTTAATGCACTTTGAGAACTTGATAGCTTAAGTGAGCCGGATACTAAAGGTAAAGAAGGTATCTGAGTAAATATATCTAAGGTCTTGACGGTACTTAGAAAACTCCACGTGCACGTAGGTAGTTCTGAATAAGAGGCCGAAGTATGGGTCTCCTAGGCCATATACCAGCAAAGGGAGGCTGAAGTATGGGTCCCTTGGCCGGTAATAGACGTTGGGACTTTTTACTACCGTCCGACCGTTATTGAGGCTTTTGCTTCTGTTCAATATATAATGATGGAAGCTAACTTTGGTTGGTTAATCCGATCAATTCATAGATGGTCGACAAGTATGATGGTCTTATGATGATCCTGCACGTATTTCGCGTGTATCTTACTGGTGGATTTAAAAAACCTCGTGAACTGACTTGGGTTACAGGTGTGGTTCTAACTGTATTGACCGCATCCTTTGGTGTAACTGGTTATTCCTTACCTCGGGACCAAATTGGTTATTGGGCAGTCAAAATTGTAACAGGTGTACTGGAAGCTATTCCAGTAATAGGGTCGCCTTTGGTAGAGTTATTACGCGGAAGTGCTAGTGTGGGACAATCTACCTTGACTCGTTTTTATAGTTTACACACTTTTGTATTACCTCTTCTTACTGCCGTATTTATGTTAATGCACTTCCCAATGATACGTAAGCAAGGCATTTCTGGTCCTTTATAGAGAATAGAAATCATAGATTTGTAATTAGTTATTTATGATTACTCGGGGGAGGAAGAAGAGTATTTCATTGCTGCAAATATGGATTATTGAAAAATAAGACATGTATTTGGATATTTCCCTTCAACTCCACGAAATTTGATTCGTTATTTTTCAATAATAGTTGAAGGGAATTCTTCGAAGAGAAAATGGATTATGGGAGTGTGTGACTTGAACTATTGATTGGGCCGTGTAGATATATGTGTTTTTATCTGCCACATTGGGATTCATAACCAAATGTGTCTTTATTCCAACCACCGCGAAAGCTCCATACAGAGGGTAGGCTGGTTCGCTTGAAGAGAATCTTTTCTATGATCAGACTTGACCATGTCGTGCATGACCAGGCTCCATAAGATCCAGTAGAATAGGTGATATATATGGCATAATACAGATTATGTTTTATCTATTTCACTTACTTAATAGTATGAAAATGCATTCATTTCCTCTGCATTGACTCGATTTATGATACTATCGGAGTGAAACAAGGGATCTAAAGAAGAACATAGGCTAGACTATATTAGTAACAAGTAAATCCTTTGGATGTAAAAAGTATCAATATTTTTGGGGGCTAAAGCCCCATCGCAAGGTCTGAGACGACCCAGAAAGCACTTGAACATTATCAACATCTGACTGCATTTTCCAACTGAAATGGAATATTACTACCGAAATTGAATTGTACATCCAAAATAGCCCTAAGAAGACATGATCCCAAGTGGATACTTGACATGTATCCCCTCTTTCGGGTCCATCACAAGGGAAACGAAAACCAAGATTTGCTTTATCTGGTATCAAACGCGAGCTACGAGAAAATAGAACACCTTTTAGGAGTATCAATACCGTTACATGAATCGTAAATAAATGAATATGATGTACCAAAAAATATGTGGTTCCTAACGGAATAGGTAATAATGCAACTTTGCCGCCCACTGCCACTAAATCACCACCCCCCCAAGTCAAACTGGTGCCTGTTGTTGCACTGGGGGCCGTTATACTAGGTGCTAAAGCATGGGTGTTTTGTATCCATTGAGCAAAGACG
>NC_052357.1:25557166-25621577 GCF_009727055.1 Benincasa hispida
ACAGAATATATGAAATAGATTCCAAAATATTAGAACTATGATTCATACTTATCAGACCTCACTAAGAATTATACCAAGTTATTATATGATTTCTAGTATAATCGATAAAATTAAGCACAAATAAATAAAAGAGCAGAGAAACTCTTGGACAGTATCAAAGGAGTGTTAGTACCATGTAGGAATACTAAGGACCTAGTCTTTCTTTGTTGTCTGCATCGTGATGCAATCATATCACATCTGAACATGGGTGTGTATATTTTAGGCTTTCACAGTTTTGGTTTGTATATTCATAATGATACCATGAGTGCTTTAAGGCGTCCCCAAGATACGTTTTCTGATACCGCATAAATTAATCGTCTACTCATAAAATAGCCATAAATTGTTAATCCACATATATAATCCATACTTTAATTAAATATGTTATTATTTAAATATGTCTAACAGTGACATGTACCTAATTCTATTAGACACATGCTTATAAATTATTTTACTTTGGATTTAATGTTTTAGCATACAAGTAGATCGATCAAGTTACTTGTTGAATTGAATGTTCAAACATGGAATAGAGAACTAGTTCTCATTGTCTCTTGGTCGTTGATTACAAAGTAATTTTTTCTAACTTGCCCTTGGAGCTGGACTGGTTGATTTGGGAGGTTTTAACGATTGATATTTAGAGTTCTCAACATAATAGGTTCCTAATTTCAAATTTCTAGTGTTTTCATTAAAAAAAAAAATAGAAAAATCCTTCAAATTATGAAACATGATTAATTAATGAAAGAGTTTTAGTTATTATTTACATGAAAAAGTGAATTAAATAAAGATCGCAGAGATGTAGCCACTCTTTTTTATAAAATTATGTTAGATTACTTCTATAAACCATTGCTCCCACTTAGACCCACTTGCAAAATCATTGACGATGGTCAAGAAAATATCTTCATTGAAAAAGCACTTCTGAGACAATAACATAAATTACAACCAGTACTTGTGGCCCCATCAGTTTAATCTACTAATTAAGATGGGTTTCGAATTCATTTTAAGTGTTTAATTTTAAAAATAAATTATTTTAGAAATAATTGAAGTGTTTAGAAACCACGCATTTTAAATCATTTTCTATAAAAATAAATATTTTAAAAAACATTTTTTCTCAAGTTAATCCAAAAAGGCATTGGATATGTTTGAGGATGATGGGTTAAAATAATAACTTTAGACAAACAAATTTAGCTACATTTGATTTTCATATAATTATATTGATGTTTGATTCTACACTTTTGAAAGTGATTTTGAATTATTATGATTCATTTCAAAAATGATTTTAGAATTATCAAATTATTAAAATAGTATTTTCTTTTTTAGAAATTATCCTTAAATATAAGCGTAAATTTGGTATTTCAATAAATGAATAAAATGGAGATAATTTTTTGTGGTCAAGTTAATCACCCCATCAAGAACCACCTCTCAACTATTATTAAAAAAAATATTTAAAATTTATTTTATATTTTTTCTAAAATCAATTTAAAAATATTTTAGATTTTTCTAAAATTAATTTCCAACATTTGTCAAATACCAATATTAAAAAAAAAAATGATTTTGGTCATTTCTTCCCAAACCACTCTCAAATATATCTTCAATCAATAAAGAAATGTCTTTATATAATTGTTATTGGGTTATACATATATATTTGAATGGAAAGTCAAACTAGATTTCATGTAACTCCAACGACAATGAGAAATCACCCACAATTGCTTTAATAATTATATGATGATTAAAATTGATACAATTTTCAATATTAAAATTTAAATAATTGTTGAGATAATAAATGGTAATTTGTGCAAGATATTAGACTTAATTAGTTTATTATAAAGGAAGAACAGCTTTTTGAACACGATTCATTTTTAAAATCCTAAACAAATAATAATTTATTAATTAAGATTCTAAAATTTTAAAAATATGAATTAACTCAGACTCTTCCTAACGTTTCATTGTAATTTTAAAATTGTTAATACATAACTCTCATTCATATTAGAGATGCTAGAATTATAGTGGGTAATGATATTTTTAATTAATATGAACGCTATTTTATGTCTTCATCTTCCTATACTTTTCTCTTCCTATTTGGAAAGAACTACACGAGAATTTTTGCTGGTGATTATTTGGCAAGATTTTTTTTTAAAAAAATAATATGTAGAGTGAGTATCAACCTCAAACCTCTAGTTGATAATACATGTTCATGTTAGTTGAATTTTACATCATTTGATAAGATTTTGGGAGAAGAATAATGTTATAATTATGTATTTTTAAGTTGGTTGACTTATGAAAATTTAGGAACTGTTTGGTCGGTAATCTGGATTTTGTTTATGTTTTTAGATTCCTTAAGTTCAACAAATATGTGTTTGGTAAACAACTTGGATTCTATTTCTAAAAATTATTTTCAGGGTTTTGTAATCCAAACAGTATACATTCTATAAACAACATTTTTATGTATTTATTTTATCTAGACTTTGAATTTTAAATTTTAAAATGTATAATTATATTAAATGAAGCTAAAACATTTAGAAATATAGTATTACAGGTTAAAACTCAATTTATTTATTTTTTTTTTAAAAAAATAAAATATGTATCATTTAGTGGATTATAAATTATGTAATATTAAAGAATAATAATTATACAAAAAATTAACATGAAACATGCTCATAAGCAAATTAACAATATTTTATCGTCAACTAATATTTAGTAGGTAATTATCACTAGTTTTATGATTTATAAATATGGTATAAAAGACATTTCAAAGAATTACTTAAATTAGAATTCAATTTTTGAATGTCCTACCAAATAGTTATGAAAAAAATATGAAATATATATTTTTATTGAATTGTTTGTTTCCAAAATTCTGTTTCTAGATTCCTTACCAAATGGGTGTTTAGAGTTTCAATTAATACAATGATGTAAAAAATATAGAATTAGCTAGTTATGTAATAATATATGCAAGTATATGGTTAAATTGCTACATAAGTCCCTCAATTTTAAGTTTCTGTCCATATCACCCTAAACATTTTTAAAATGTCTGATATCTCCTTAAATTTAAGGTCCCTAGAAACGCGAAGAAAGGTTCTAGGTTTCTTGAATCCCATTTTCATTTAAAAGCACGTTGTAATATAATCGTAAATGCATATGTAGTTGTATGTTTACTGTAACCTTTATATTCGAAAATTTATGGAATTTGGTCGATCCGCTTCCGCTCAAGTTTCTCCTCATACGAGTTCCTTCAAATACCACTTTTATCCTCAATATTAAATGCTTTCTTCTCCTCTATTTCCAATCTCTCTTTTGATCTTCCCCTTCAACAATCAAAAAACAAAAATTCAATGCAACACTAATATTCCATTTCATTCCCTGATAATATTTATTATAAACCAACAAGTACAATCAACATTTAATGAATTCTTATCTCTCTTTCGCTCAATTTATAAGTAAGAGTGTAACAAAAAACTGAAAAATCGAAAAGCCAAACCAATACAAACCGATCCACAGGTTCAGTTTGGTTTTTTAACACAAAATTTGACATATTGGTTTGTATTTGGAGAAAATTAAATAGTATTGGTTTGGACCAGATTTTGATTAGAAAATCTAATAAAAATTGAAACGAACCGAAGGCATATATGTTGGGACTGATGTCACTAGTGTATCTCGTGGTTTGTTATTTTGTTAACACAAATTATTTATCTAATAAAATCAGAGGTATTTTATTTGATATTTAGACAACATTAATTCAATCTAATAAACTAAGATCCAATGTTAGATTATGTCACTTAAACATGTGGTTGCCATATAGGTGGTTCATGTTCAAGTAATAAGCTAAAAGGTTTGCAGTAAATGGATGAAGGTTAGGTGTCTTATCCTTGTAACACTATAGATACGGTCCACTTCATAATTGTTACATGAGATATAAGTGTTAGAAACAATATGAACCATATTGTTCATGTAAAGACATGCGAGTGAAGGTATCCTGTATAAAGGAGTTTATACATAGACCGACACAAAATAATTAGTTTCTCGTTATAATACATTACTTGAAGAAACTAATATTTCACTAAGATAACCATAGTAGACTTGACCTTAATCCTGAGTAAGTTGTGAACTCTTATTTAGTGGAGTGTTCGACAGTTAACGAATGGTGAATAATTTAATTAAAGAGTTTAATTAATTATTTATCGTTGGAGCTTCAAGCTATAGGTTCATGAGGTCCCATCAATAGCTCAACGAGATTAAATTAGAATTAGTTTTTGGATTAATTTGAATTGTTCAAATTAATTGAGAGAATTAATTATATATGATATAATTAATTAAATTTTAATTATATATGATATAATTAATTAAATTTTTATTATATGTGATATAATTACTATAATGTATTTGATACATTATAATATTAAGTATTTATGAGAGGAAATAAATATTTGAATATGATTCAAATATTAATTATATGAATTGGATTCATATAATTAAATTTAATGTAAATGTGATTTATATTGAAAGTCATTTGTGAGAGAAAATTAAAACTATAGACTATATTGTATTTGATATAATATAAAAACTATAGGTTATATGTTATATGTGATGTAACATATAGTTATGTATATATGTATAATAAATTAGTTATTATATATATATAATTTATTTTTTTAAAAAAATAGTTATTTAATATTTGATTTATTGGGAGAGAATTAACTTCCCTCCCTAATTTTCTCTCCACCCACGTTTGATGTGGGTGGTTAACAAATGATGTGTTTTTTCTTCATCCTCCTCCTGCAACACTGAGTGATCAGTGTTCTTAAAAGAAAATCTCAGAGAAAAATTCCCTTGGCTCCTCCTCTCTTCTCACAATTCTTTTTCCTTCCCTCTTAATCCAAAATCACCAGAGCCCACACCTCCTAGCTTCTCACCAAAGAATACTGAGGTCTCCAAGTGGTGGTGCTCAATTGGCCTTTTTGGTTGTCGTTCGTGATTTGCACAGAAAAGGGATTTTACGTGAGGAAGGTCTATAAAGGTAAATGTTTCTAAAACCCTAATTATTTCTTTTGTATGCATGCTATATTTTTTAAATTAAATGCATGATCGTGTTTGTTTTGGGATGATCCCGCTTCCATTTAAAAGACCTTATCGTTAGGGTACCTTCAATTGAGTATTCTGATTCTGATTATGCTGGATGCCAAGACACTTTGCGATCCACTTCAGACTATATCTTTATATTGGCTAGAGGAGCTGTATCTTGGAAAAGTGTTAAATAAACACTTATGACTTCTTCTACCATGGCTGCAAAGTTTATAGCATGTTATGATGTGTCCAATCATGGAAAATGGTTGCGAAATTTTGTCACTGGGCTGCGGATAATGATTGGCATAGAAAGACCGCTAAAATTATTTTGTGACAATAAGTCAACAGTGATGTATTCCAACAACAAGAGAAGTAATACGAAGTCAAAGCAAGTAGAGGTGAAGTTTCTGATTATTAAAGAAAGAGTTCAAAATGGTCAAATTTCAAGATAATACATAGGAATACAACTCTATGATGGCAGGTCCATTGACTAAAGGTTCACCACCTAAAGTTTTTCATGAACATGTTGCTCACATAGGTGTTAGTCATTTTTCTGATTCCATGGTTTAGTGGAAGTTTGTTATTAAGGATGTTATTTGAACTTATTTTGTTTATTTTCTATATAGAATAAAGTTGATGGTTTATGTTTTATTATCTGAACTTGTTTGTCGGTTTAGCATAAAGTTTTTAAGAATGATCTCATTAAGGAATTTGGATCAATTTGAAACAGGCATGATCTAGATCACTTTGCATGTAGTTTCCATGCTATCCGTTCGTACTTAATCTATGTCATTGAATGTATTGGAATTAGTGATCTTGGAAGGTTTAGTTACAAGGGTAGGGACAAAAGCCGCCTTGATTCCATGCTAATATAGGAGATAAACCAGATTGAGCTAAATGAGAATTCTACTATTGAAATACCCTGTTTATGTGAGCTTAAAGTTTAAGTGATTTAATTATATCAGGTACACAGATATAGCCCAAGTGGGAGAATGTTTGACATAGTTAAATAATAATACGTTTAATTAAAGTATGTGCTATGTATGTGGATTAATAATTTATCACATTGAGTTATTTTATTAGATTGTGTCATATTATATCTAATTAATTAAGACCCTAGATTCTTAATTGAGTATGGATTTAATTGATAGAAGTTCATTCCTAGTTAATTAGAGTTTAATGAGAACTCTAATTGAACTAATATATAAAAAGACTTTAGGGTTATGATCCCTAATATACCAAAACAATAAGCAAAGTTTTTCTTGAACCCCATTTGGAGAGAGATCCCACTAGTAGCATTCAAAATTTTGGTTGAGGAAGACCATAATTATCTATCATCATCTTAAAATTATAACTATTTTCTCGATGGAATACACTATGTTATTTATTAGCCAAAGAATGTTGTTTGTTTCTAACCCCCTAAAACGGTAGATTCTTAAAACACGTAATTGGTAATTAAAACCAAAATTTATGATTTGAGTAGTAGTTAATTTCAATAGTTTCTAAAAGTTTGTCGATAGTTCTTCCAAAAAAGATTGTCGATGTTATGACAAATAAAATTTATTCCTAAAAAAAATCTGATTTTATTGTAGATAGATCGGAATTTATTTTCCTACCTTATTTTTCTTTATTTATAAATTTTATAATGAGAACTCTACCCCTAGAGAAAAGGAATATTCAATTTATGCTCTTTTTTTCTTTGAACAGTTTATCCTCTTTTTTTCCCCTCATTTTAGATTTAAAATTTGCAACATTATCTAAGAGAAGGGTCTAGAAAGAACTAAGAACATATGCTAGGAGACAGAAAATTTAAAAATAATAATTCATAATGTGAGTTCATTAATATCTAAATAATATTTCGAATTAAAATATTCACAACTTGCACAAGTGTGTTGCTAGTTTAAACACCGAAACTGGGGTCAGAGATAGAGCACAAAATATTACGTGGCAGATTCAGAAGGTCCCACGTTTGAAAAGATACCACGTAAGCTAACTTTTATTTTTGCAATTTTCGCTGGGTTTTACGACTACTAGCCACGACGATAAATCATCTTTTATTTTCTATTGTTTTTTTCTTTTTAGAATCCTCCAATGTTCTGTTTGATATTTAATAATTAAACGCACGAAGTTAATATTTTTTATTAAATTAAAGAAATAGTTGACTGTTGTGTGTTATCTAATGCGAAAAAAAAAACATGCAAATTTGTTAAAATCACTCTAAAAAAATGTCTTTAATCCTCTAAAATCAATTTAATATTTTATTTAACACTTTCAAACACAGATTTTATATAATAAAAAATTAATTTTGAAAGTGAAATTCAAACTCAAACGTGTTATTATGCTAGCTTAAACTTTATATTAGAGGTATATAGAATTTAACTATTTGGTTAAACTAATTATTAATTTATCCAAAGAAAATCGCTTTTTAAATTACGTTGATTTGTAAAATCTAGATACTGTAAGATTGACTGGCTCTTCAAACATTTCAAAATTCACATTTTATTCAATTTTATCACTTTTAAGTGTGAAATTTATCGAGCGACATTCGAGGGTTTTTTTTTAAAAAAAAAAATAAAAAATTTGACCGTGATTATTCTAGAAACATATTACACAACAATCTAATTTTATTTCAATTTAATCCATCATGCAACTAAATCTTTTTCATTATTTATTATTTTTATTTTACATAAATTTTTTATTAATTCTTAAACTTTGTAGAATGTACCAATCATCCTTGAATTACAATGGATTTTCAACCAAACACTCAACTATAGAATTGTTACAATCAAATCTAAAGAATTATATTTATATACATTTTCTGAAAGTTATATTAATTTCTAACTTTATAGCTTTGAGTTAGGGTTATAAAATAGGTATGACTTTAAAGGTTGTATTGAATAACTTATAAAAATTTTAAAATGTGGCTAAACTTTTAATTTTGTGTCTACTCAAGCTTAATTGTAAATATAAAAAGAACTTGGTCTATAAATTTTAGAAAGTATAAATTATTTTACGGACTTAATAAATTGATACAAAGTTAAATTATAAATTTTGTCCTTGAACTTTAGATTTGTATTTATATTGTCTTTGAACTTTTAAAGTTACAAATTTAGTCTCCAAACTTTTAAATTTTGTAAAATTCATATATTTATTGGACTCGAAATTGAGAATTTTTGGAGTTCCATTAGACATGAAGTTCAAATTTATATTTAATAGAACAATTCATTTTTTAAATTCCTAATTTTGTCAATGACAAATTATACATCAAAATTGAAATTTTGGAGATCTATTAAACATTTTTAAAGATTTAGAGACCAAATAGACACAAATCTCAAAATTTAAACACTAAGTGCATTTTTTGGAGTAACTTTAAAATCATAAAAATCACTTTTTTCATTTTAAAATCACTCTAAAATGTGCTTTTAATCCCTCAAAATTAATTTAATATATTAAAATTTACATTTTTAAAGATAATTTTTATATCATCAGAATTATTTATAAAGAATCAAAAATATAATTCATACCTATAAGGTAAACGAAAAATAATTTTAACCATTTCAATTTTAGAATTATTCTCGAAGATGCCTAAACTTTATATAATTTGACCTAGATACAAAATTAGAAAGTTTTTAAGCCAATTAAATATAGCATAAAAGCTTAGGGACTAGTTTGTAATTTGATCTAAGTATATACTTTTTTTTTTTTTTGAAAAAATAAAAAGTTAGCAATATTATAAAAATATTCCAATTCTCTAAAAAAAAAAAAAAAGGACACTCTATCTGACCAATAGAATTTTATTAATTTAGATTGGGACACCCTCCCCTCTCTTCGGGCAATTTGTGGTCAATATTTCATAAGACCACGAGCCAATCCCCACCTCTATTTCTCCAACTTCCCTTTCCATTTTTCTTAGACCTTCCAGAACTTTCCTCTCAAGTCAAACTCATTTCTTTTGACTTCCAATTTTTTTTTTTATTCAAATATAAAAATAGAAAATTTAGATACTGACATCAAAGTGGAAGAATTGAGCTATATTCATTTTTAATATTATTTTAAAATTATATATTATAAAGTTTATACTAAAAAATAACTGTAATAATATAATTTACAATATTCAATTTTTTAAATTTGATTTTCAGTTAAAACTTTATTTTTAAAAATTCAAATCATGAGAGAATAAGAAACAAAAGAAATGTTACTAAGAAACATGAAATATGAAGTAAAATATTTGAAAGGAAAATATCTTCTTGATTAATAATTATTTATTAAAAAATAAACTAAAATACAAACAAATGTCATAAAACATATTTTTTTAAGAAAAACAACAACAATAACTTGCAAAAAGATACCTAAATAAAAAAATCCAACTATTAGGCTATCACACATGGATGTTCTTTTTTGCACATGCGGTCTACTTCTTTTTTTAAAAAAAACATTACGTAAATTCATGATTAATCTAGTTAAAATGTGAGATATTAGTATTTTTTTAAAATTTTTTCTAAAATGTGAAATATTAATATTTTTAATAAAAATGATCCATCCATTATAATTTCTTCCTAAATTTTTCTTTTCAATCTATTTCCTATATTATCTATGATTTTATAGCAAAATAATTGCTCAATACAATATACCATCTCTTTCTTTCTTAAGAGAGAGAAAATCATATTAGGACATTATCCAAAGGAAGAGTCTAGAAAGAACTAAGAACAAGTGTGCAGAAACATTAAAATAATAACAATAGTAATAAATTTATATTTATTTATTATTATTAAATTTGAGTGCCTTAATATTAAAATAATTTTCCAATTAAAATATTTGCAACTTGCACATCTGTTGCCTTGCTATTCGAAAGACGAAATTGGAGTCAGGGGTCGGAGTGATTATTAAATTACACGTGGCGTACTGTAAATCCTCCACGTCGTAGTTTTTCTGTTACTTTAGCATTTCTAGAGTTCCTTCAGACCGATGCCACGTAAGCGTTCTCTAATTTTTACAATTTTCGTTACTTTTAATGAGAACTAGCCACGATGATTTAATATTTTTTTTCCTCTTCCGTGTATTGAATTCTGTGATTTTAATTAAATACAATAATTTAAATTTATTATCCTTTTGGCATATAAATTATCAAAAGAAAGAACAAGTTAACCAAAGTAAATTAATCCGAGAAGCAGTTGACATAGATGTTCGATCTTTGCTCCTATAATCGTTGCACAAAATAATCGTTACATGGTCTCAATAAATGATTTAAAATTTGATGGTAACTAAAAATGAAAAGAAAAATAAACAGTTTATTAATTAAACTTTTGTTTATGATTTGCTAATTGAAAAAGGAATGTGACCAGGTTAAATAATTTTTTTTCTTCTTCTTCTTCTTCTTCCTTCCTTCCTTCTTGAGAAGAAGGCTAAATAAGTTCTTATTCTTGTAGAATATTATGAAATCTGATCATTTAAGTTTAGTTTTAACGCAAAAGATGAATTTTAAAATGATTTTGGTTTTGTTTGGTCACCGTTTTTGTTTTTTAATTTTTTTTTAAAATTAAATCTATTTTTTCTTCATTTCTTATAATAACTTACATCATTCTTTGTTAGATATTATATTAAATTTATCTTCACCCATTAGTTTAAGCATTTGGGTGATTTAAGATGGTACCGGAGCAGGTTGATATCTCATGTTCAAGGTCCTGCAATGTTTGTGCTTTCCCCAATTAATATTGATTTCCACTTGTTGAGTATTTTTCATATTCCAAACCCATAAATGTGGGAAGTGTTAGATATTATATTAAATTTACCTTTACTTGCCAGTTCAAGTTTTTGGGTTAATTGGTGATTTAATATGATATCATAGCAGGTTGCTTCAGGATGTCTTGAGTTCAAACTCAATTTAGAGGAGAAAAGTGTGTTATAAGGTTAGTTTAAATTCAAAAAATCGAATAGTTACTAAATGGAGTCTTCATATTTCAAACTATTTTTTTTTTTTTTGAGGTAAGCAACAACAAAGTCCATCTTAAATCCTTGAGATTTCAAAGGGAGAACTAAAAAAAATTCTCATACACATGTTTACTGATGTATCAATGATCTTAAAATGAAATTCTAACAGAGAGTGGTGTAGTTTTAAATTTCACACAAAGTTTTAAAATTTTTAAAAAGATGGTTTGAATCCTAGTTTGGTCCTTGAACTTTGAATAATATTTTGTTTTAGTCCCTAGACTTTTCAAAAAATAATCGTCTTAGTCCTAAACTTTGAATATTATTTTATTTGGTCTCTGAACTTTTAAAAATGTTCATTTTAGTTAATATTTTAAAAAAAATACTTATTTTAGTTCCTAATATATTAAGATTTTGTCAACTCTTTAACAAAATGACGAGATGATTTATATTTTTTGATGATTAGGTTACCAAATAAGTTTGCTAAGCTAAAAAGTCTAAAGTTTCAATTTTAAAGGTGACAAAGTGGGAGAATTTAAAATTCATTTTTAGTTCAAAATCTTGACCGTTCAGTATCAAGGCATGTTGGTTTTTGAGATTGTACTTCACGTTCATCTCTCTCGATACATTTAGAGTCTAGTCATAAAAAAATACAACATTTTCACATTTTTGTTGAAGAGTTAGGAACTAAAATAAATATTTTTTAAAGTTTAGGAACAAAATAGAATAAAATTAGAATTTTATGGACTAAAATAATATTTAAAAGAAATATAAAATAATCTATTCGGGCAATTTCCTTTTTTGTTTTACCATATATTGAATAAAACAAAAATTCCAATCTCCAACCAATGAAAATTTATTATTTTTTTAAAATTGATCTATATATAAAGGGACACCCTTGCCGTCTCATAAGGTCATTTGTGGTCACCAATTCATAAGACTGGGAGCTCCCATTCCCATTCCCTCTCTCCATCTTCCGCTTTCCCATATCTTCTTCCCTCCATTTCTTTCTTGAACCTTCCAGAACCTTCATTCTTCTCTCTCTCTCTCTACTTTCTCTCTCCTCCAACTTGCCCAAGAAACTTCTCTCCAATTTTTTCAATTGTTTATGCTTCTTCAAGGCCTAGAACTTTCCAATTATCTCCTTCCATTTGATATTTATGCAAGTGGGTTCCATTTTTATTGCTTTCCCAATGGAATTTCAGTATCCCTTTCTTACCCCCCTTTTCTTTTTTTTTTTTTTTGCTCTTTTTGATCAAAGTGAATGAAATTTTTCTCTTTTTGATCAAAGTGAATGAAATTTTTTAGGGGGGAATTTGATTTCTACGCGATTGTTGCAGAGATGAATCCTCTGTTTCCAGTCAAGGAAGAGTTTCCGGGTTCCAGTTCGTCGGATGTCGACGGAGAACGATCGGCGATTATGGCTCCTCCGTTGCCGATGGAGGGTCTTCACGACGCTGGTCCACCGCCGTTTTTGACTAAAACGTTTGAAATCGTCGATGATTTTAATACTGAGCGTGTAATCTCTTGGAGCTTTGGTGGAACTAGTTTCATCGTTTGGGATCCTCATTGTTTCTCCACTCAATTGCTTCCGAGATTTTTTAAGCATAATAACTTTTCCAGCTTCGTTCGTCAACTTAATACTTACGTAAGTCAATTTCTTAATCTTCGCCCTCTTCGGAATTTCTTGTTTTTTCCCATTTTCTGGAGATGCTTGAATTTTGGACCCTAGAGGAAATCTCCTACTCTGTAATACCCTTATTGTCATTTTTTTTTTTGGATTTTATGGGTAGGAATGTAATTTCGCAATTTCCCATTTAGGTAGTGAATACTTGTGTATTGCAATGTTCTGGAATCTTCTATTGGAAAAGGCAAAGCTCTGTCCCTTCACCTCCAGAACCTTCTGAATTGGGAATTTCAATTGATCTGATTCAGTATAATGGGTTTCTTTTTTGATAGAAAAATTTGGAAATTTGTCCATAATAAAGGAAATCAAGAGATGGGTTCTTTTATTGAAGGGTTTTATGTTGTAAAATTTTGGCAGGGTTTTAGAAAGATAGATCCAGATAGATGGGAATTTGCAAATGAAGGGTTTATCAGAGGCCAAAAGCACCTTCTTAAAAACATAAAGAGAAGGAGAGCAACAGCAAATCATCATCATCATCATCATCATCATCATCATCATCAATCACAAGGAGCTAGTGGAGCTTGTGTAGAAGTTGGTCAATTTGGAGTAGATGCAGAAATGGATCGTTTAAAACGTGACAAACAAGTGCTGATGATGGAGTTAGTGATGCTAAGGCAAGAGCAACAGAACACAAGAGCTTATCTTCAAGCAATGGAGCAAAGGCTAAGAGGAACTGAAATTAAGCAAAGACAAATGATGAATTTCTTAGCAAGAGCAATGAAAAACCCATCATTTATTCAGCAGTTAATCCAACAGAAGGAGAAGAGGAAAGAGCTTGAAGAAGCCATAACTAAGAAAAGGAGAAGACCCATTGAACAAGCTGGTCAACATAGCAGTGGTGGTAGTGGGAGATTCTTAGGTGAAGGCTCAAACACTATAAAGATTGAACCTCTAGAAAGTGATGAATATGGATTTGGAATAACAGAGCTAGAAGCACTTGCTTTGGAGATGCAAGGGCTTGGCAAGACAAGACATGAAGATGGGGAAGAGGAAGAAGAAGAAGAAGAAGAAGAAGAAGGAGATAACTCACTTCCACCAGAAGATGAAGATAAAGTACTCGATGAAGGGTTTTGGGAAGAATTGTTCAGTGAAAGGTTGGAGGCAGCTAGAAATGAAGATGAAAATGTGAATGTTTTGGCTGATAGGTTGGGCTATTTGGGCTCAAGCCCACCATAGAAACTCAAAATGAGTTCATGGGAAAGAGTCAGGATGTGTCGAAAAAGCTAAAACTAGCTAATCCATTTGGGCCTTTTGGGGGGTTTTGATCTACAACTAAACTAAACTAAACCAGAAACCCCAATTATAACCTTTCTTTTGGTTTACTATTTGGCAGGACAAGAAGATGAAAAAGAAAGATCAGTGCTATCAGCCATCAGGGACACAAAACTTCCCTTTTTTGCTCTGTTTTGGCTTAATGTTTCTTTCTAACCCAAAGTAAAATGTTGATGATGATTTCCCGCTTTCCCCTTGAGCAACCACTTCCTCATATTCTCTCTACTGTGGCTTCTGTTAGGTTTGCAGGAAATATCTAATCTGGTTGGACTCAGTTCCGTGTTTATCCTATTAGTGAGGGCCTCAAGGTTTTGGTCTTTTTTTGATGTATATGTCTTTAAATTATCCTTTTCCGAGTTTCTTGTTTTTGTAATACTTCATTTCGGTACAAACAAATGTAGATCACTCACTCCAAAGCTCTCTATCAAATTGGAAAAGATCTGTTGCTGAATCTTGAAGAATCAATCACAAGCAGTTTCGTGGTTAGCATAACTCTCTCTTTTATCCTTTACTCTTCAAAACACACACACACACAAAATGGAAAAACGAGAAAACTTGATGGAAACTATGAACCAATCATTTAAGGTATGTTTGGTGCATGATAAAAGTAGAGAGTTGAGTTGAGTTGAGTTGGTAATTATTATTTAGAGAGTTAAAATGTCTGTGTTTGTTTTGCAGAGTTTAGTTGAGTTGGTAATTATTGTCTGTGTTTATAATTGAGTTGAGTTGGGAGATCTGATACAGTTTTTTTTTAAATGAGATTAGTTCTATTTTTTTTATTTTTTTTTAATTTCATTTTTTTAATTTTTTAGTTTTATGTTTTGCTATTGTTGATTAATTCTCAAATATACACATATTTTCTCTCAAATCATTTATAACATAAACTGGATAATCTCAATTTTTTCTTTTCAATTTATAGAACATAATAGATTATTTTTCATATATTTTTTTCAAAAACTGTAATAATTCTAATTATCTTCAATTTGTAAAACATACTAACAAAATACATTTCATTTTGTTGCTCAATAATTGGTATATTGTATTGAATGTATGTGTATATATTGAAGGGAATTATCCCAATTACTAATTGGTATATTGTATGTATATATATTGAACATTGCTAATTTAACATTATTATTCCACATATTATATGGTTTATTTTTATATAATATAGATAGTATATTTGGAATTGAAATTGTACATAGGATAATTACCTTTCATTTGATTATGATGGTGAGAATGTGATGTAGTACAATAACATTTTTCATAAGATCACAAAAATAATATGAAACGATCGAACATGTGGCCGTTTCCAAAAAAATTCACAAAATATATATTCTTTTCGATATTTAAAATATAATATTGAGGGTCTCAGATAGAACATAACATAAGATAAAATCGGTCCTTGAAAGAAATCCAACAAAAACAATGAACCAAATTATCATATCAAATTTTTGTAAAATAATGTTACAAAGATTTGACGATAAAAAAAAAAAAATCAAATATGGAGGAGAATTCAAATGGCGAAGATAAGAGAAGAGAGAAGAAAATGAAAATATTACTAATTTTTAGGGTTAGTTTTGAATGAGTAAAAAAGTTTTTCTCTATGGATTTAACAAACATGGGTAATAAATACTCACTCAATCCAACAATTTATACCTATTTATGAAACATCCCCTTAATATCTTATATGTACACTTAGTTACAAGTTTTTTTCAAGCCACAAAGAATCATCAAGACATGCTTTGACTTGGTATTTGACTATTTGTGTTGCGTTACAATATTGTGGTTGGCTAATTTAATGTAGGTAAAACTTGAGCAATGTGTCAACGTTGTTATAAATATTGTTATGTATTTGATAGCACCGCAGAATATCTTTCTTCATACTTGTCAACGTGATTTGCAGATTTTTATAGAGAGTATTTTATTTATTTTGTACTCTTATTCAATGTTAGGGAGTTTTGAGTTTAGAGTTTGTCTAAGCTTCTACCTTATGTAATAAAGGTCGGAAGAGAGATGGTTCGATAAAATGGAACAAACAAGATCTTATGTATTTTCTTCTCAATGTGAGTGGTGTACATTTGTGCAAATTTGTCCATTTATTTTCTTTTATTATATGTCTGTCCATATAGTGTTGCGTTAGTCAATATTTGTACAATCTTATGTAGAATGTGTCCTTGAGTTGGCCGATCATTATAACTGAATTGATTATCTTTGAAAAAGTATCTTTTGGTTTTTAGGTTTTAGATGTTGTTGTTTTACTTGGTCTATAAATTTAACTAAATTTAAAGTTTTGTCTTCATTTAGATGTAATAATTTTACTGGTGAGATCGAATTTTGTTTCAATTCAATCTCTAGAATTTATAATTTTAACTTCAATTTAATTCATTATTAGTATTAATGTTTATCAATTAATTTAAAACATTTTAAAATTTGATTTTATCAATGATGAAATATCAGAGTTTAATTAGTTATAATTCTTTTAATCCATTTAAATTAATTATAGGCATTAATAAGGGAAATTGCTCGAGGGATTAAATAGAAACAAAATTTAAATTTTGGGTGTAAAATTATAGCATCTTGAAACTTATGAACTGAATTGTAACCAAAATCAAAATTTAAAGATGGATTATATTTTAAATTAAGAGTTTAGTTGTCTATGAATGAGGAGTTCGTTCTATGCTTTTGGACTCATTAAATATTTTCAAATGTTTTTTTTTCAAATATTTTTCTCATTTTATGATTTAAATAATGTAAATTTTGAAGTTTAATATTTATACTTGTTGATCCAAAAACAAGTTTTGATTAAAAAAAAAAAATTATCAAAACAAAAAAGAATTAGTGGTCAGCTTTTTTTTTTTTTTTTTTAAATTTTTTTATTATTATAATGAAAATGAAGTAAATCTTGCCTAAGATGGAAAAAAAAATGATAAATTAACAAAACAAATTGAAAATTGGAATGTTAGATAATCCTCACCTATTACAAATTGAGTATTATGGCAGTATCAATTTTATTTTCAGTGCTAAACTTTAGTGAACTCTACTCTGTTTTCAGAAGTATGTAAACATGACAACTAATTAATAAATAGATATAGCATGAAATTGTTTTCATATTAACATAGTACAAAAATAATTTCAGTGATGGAAAAGAGCCCGAGGCTATTTGCTTAATTAGCTTTACATCTGTCCAGGGTATCGTTTTCAGTACATCTTTGGAGGCAAATCTGGATTTATACATGTATCATGAATCTTATGGAGTTTGATATTATTATATTTTTAGACATAGTTCAATGGATATAAAATATGTACTCTTAATTAAAATGTCTGATATGTTGAAATATAAAGAAGAAAAAGCAATATAAGGTCAAGAAATTTGTAAAGGATAATTAGACTAATGCATTGTTTCTTAACAGGAACGTGAAACAACGAAAATGAAAGTCAATTAGTATAAGATTAAAAATGAAAATGATAAATCTTTAGATGTTTTGTTGTTTTCCACTTGTTGAAAGTTAGATGAATAAAAGAAAAATGTAACGATAGCCCTATTTTTAGACCAATAATGACATGTTTTGTCATTACATTTTATTGATGAATGTAAACCAAAACAACAAAAGGAAGTAAAAATAATCCCTCTATCCTGAATATTATAATAATAAATAGATATCCATTGTCCTAAAAGCCATGTGTCATTTTTATATTGTCCATGTAAATCTACATTCTACTCGCCATTTTGCCTATAAATAGTGACATTTATTAGATCTTAAAATTACACATATTGGGCAAATTCCATATAAATTGGGGAAAGTAGAGAAATTTGAGAACTTTCTCATTTCTCATTTTGTTATTTTGTTTTATTTTATTTATTTATATATTATGTTTTATTTATTTTAATATTATATTATATTTTATTACCATTTGTCTCTCATTGTGCTCCTCAAATTCACAACATATTAGTTCATATAGGTCCTAAAGGTATGTCGGTTTTTCCTTCTTTGTTGATTAATAAATTTAATATTATTTTGCATATTCAATATCTATTAAATTTCTAACATAAGTATAATATTTTATGATAGTGATGCCATGACAAATCTCACAAAATTAGTTCTTGATATTAACGACAATAATTATTTATCAAGGGTACTTGATGCCGAGATCTACCTGGATGTTATGAATCTTGGGAGACTATTAAAGAAGGAAATACGACATCTAGTCAGGACAAAGCAAAAACTATGAATCTTGGGTAGACTATTAAAGAAGGAAATACGACATCCAATCAGGATAAAACAAAAACTATGATTTTCCTTCGTCATCATATCCACGGGGGATTGAAAATGGAGTATCTTACAATAAAAGATCTCCGTATCTTGTGGAAAAATTTGAAAGAGAGGTATGATCATAAAAAAAATAGTTATTCTTCCTAAAGCTCGTTATGAGTGGATGCATTTGAGGCTACAAGATTTCAAATTAGTAAGTGATTACAACTCCACATTATTTAAAATAAGTTCGAAATTGTTATTGTGCGGAGAGAAAATTACTGATTTTGATAAGTTAGAGAAGACATTTTCTACATTTCAGTCTCGAATATGCTCCTACAACATCAATATCGAGAGAAATGTTTTAAACAGTTTTATGAATTAATTTCATGTCTTATCGTGGTCGAACAAAATAACGAGTTATTGATGAAAAATTATGAATCTCGACCAATCGGAATGACACCATTCCCTGAAGGGAGTGCTGTGAATTTTAATAATAATCGTGGTTGAGGTCGTGGCCGTGGTAGAGGAAGAAATAATTATTATTTTTGTGGTGGTCGTTTTAATCATTTAAATTTAAAAAGAACCACACAAAATGATGATCACAAAGGAAAAGCTCCACAAAATAAGAGTTCAAAAAATGTTGAAAATAAATGCTTCCAATGCGGAATGACTGGACATTGGTCACGTGACAATCAAAACACTTAGTTGACCTCTATCAAGCCTCCCTGAAGGAAAAAGAGAAAAATGTGGAAGCAAATTTTGCATAATAGGATAATGATATATTTGACGCATCCCATAAGACAAATTTAGATGTGGCGGACTTCTTTGAATCTACTAAAGTGAAGATTGGCACAGTTGATGGAACATCAAGTGTTTCTTTTGATTTTGAGAATATACAGACTTAATGTTATTGTTTTCTTTCATCTATCTTCATGTTTTTTTTAATAACTTTGTATATTTTAAATGTTGTTTTTCTTATTGTAATTATTTTCTTTTAATGAAGAAACACGGATCATTTTCATATGTTGGGTGTTTAAAAAAAGGAGTAAAGAAGATATATGTCTGGCGACAGTACAACTACACATACAATACTTACAAGTAAAAAAACATTTTTCCAAACTGATAATGTTGGAAGCAAAAGTCAATACGATATCAGGTCCTGCAAACCTGATCGAAGGTTTTGGAAAAATAAATATTATTTTGTCTAGAGGAACAAAATTTACAATTGACAATGCATTATTCTCTAGTCAATCAAAGAGAAATCTTCTAAGTTTTAAAGATATATGTTGCAATGGTTATCATATTGAGACTGATAGTAAGAATAATGTGGAATATCTATATATCATATCCACTGTCTCAAATGAAAAACGTATATTGAAAGAGTTGCCTGCTTTATCTTCTGGATTATATTTATACTCATATACGAGTAATTGAAACAAATGCAACAATGAGCCTGAAGTTCAAGAATCCAGACATATTGACAATTTGGCATGATCAATTGGGTCATCCAAGATCTATAATGATGAAAAGAATTATTGAGAATTCAAATGGACACCCATTGAAGAGCCAGAAGATTCTTCATCTGATGAATTATCATGTGATGCTTGCTCTCAAGGAAAATTGATAATTAGACCATCACCAATTAAAGTGGGGACTGAATCACCTGTATTTTTAGAACGAATTCATGGTAATATATGTGGACTTATTAACCCACCAAGTGGACCATTTAGATATTTTATGGTATTAATAGATGCATCCAGTAGATGGTCACACATGTGCTTATTATCAAGTCAAAATCTTGCATTTGCAAGATTGCTTGCTCAAATAATTAAGTTAAGAGCACAATTTTCTGATTATACAATTAAGACCATTCATCTTGATAATGTTGGTGAATTTACATCTCAAGCTTTTGATAATTATTGTATGTCAATTGGGATAAGTGTTGAACATCTTGTAGCTCATGTTCATAAACAAAATGGTTTAGCAGAATCATTTATAAAACGTTTGCAATTAATAACAAGATCATTACTTATGAGAGCTAAGTTTCCTTCATTTGTATGAGAATATGCCATTTTGCATGCAATGTCACTTGTACGCATTAGGCCAGTAGCTTATCACAAGTACTCGCCATTACAATTAGCTTATGGTCATGAGCCAAATATTTTCCATATGAGAATTTTTGGATGTGAAGTATATGTTCCAATTGCTCCACCACAATGCACTAAGATGGATCTTCAAAGGAGGTTAGGAATATATGTTGGACATGATTCCTTATCAATTATTAAATATCTTGAACCCCTGATGAGTGATGTATTTACTGCATGATTTACTGATTGTCATTTTAATGAGACAAAATTTCCAACATTAGAGGGAGGAATTAAGAAGTTGGAAAAAGAAATTATATGGAATGCCTCGTTATTTTCTCATTTAGATCCCCTTTGATAGCACCGGAAATGTGCTATCTTTTCTTGCTTAATTCAGGTTGTTAAGTTACTTAATGTGTTTTAATTGATTATTTTTTAGAAATTAAGTACACAAGTGATCAAGTTAAGTGTTCAAGTAAAAAAGATGCTAAGATGCCCAAGATAGCACCAAATTGAACAAATTAAGGAAGAAAGCCGCGGAAACACCGTTCTCAGCCCAGTCGGAGCGTCACAATACTCAATTTGAGTGTTGCGCGACGCTGAAAGACAGTAACATCGTTCGGAGAGGAGGCATAGCAACGTCGCAACGCCATCCATAGCGTCACAACCTTATGACGCGAAGCGGACTTCCAAGACTGTAGGGCAGCGTCGCGACACTACGACTTGAATGTGAAATTGGCTGAAGCACGTAGGGCAGTGTTGCGACACTGCCTCGATTCCTATAAATAGACCCCTCGGGCCTAGGTCAAAATATACGAAAAATTCCCTTCTTCTTTAGGTCGTGAGCGCCACCAACACTCTTTTAGTTCGGTTTTTGTCCCTTTTTCTTTAGTTTCTTGTAATAAATTCTTCCCTCTTGCCAATTGCATTGAATTCGAGTATGTTTAGTGGCTAAAGGGTAAGAACTTAGCTTGGATTTGTTAATTTAATTTCATTCCAATTTCATTCTTGAGATTGATTTTGTAATTTTGTGAGTTTTATTATTAATTTTATTATGAATTTTATGAAATTTATTTTGAACATATTCTTCAATTTTCGTGTATGGGATAATCTGACAAATTAGCTATGCATGTTAAATTTACTGCT
Source organism: Benincasa hispida (assembly GCF_009727055.1). NCBI lineage: Eukaryota > Viridiplantae > Streptophyta > Magnoliopsida > Cucurbitales > Cucurbitaceae > Benincasa > Benincasa hispida. The sequence continues at coordinate 25,578,628 of NC_052357.1, forward strand.
TTGATTGGCCCTAATTTGTAATCGTTACGTAGTCGTCACATAGAAGCATGAGTTAAGTAGGTTTATTTTGTTAATTTGGGATACCAATTAGCAAGCATTTACTTTCTAACTTAGATAAATTTCAATCAATTAACTAGTTAGATGATGGAAACTGATTAATTGGCTTAGTTTTGTCTGGAATCTTAATGGCTGTTGATTAATTGTTTGGTTAAGGATTCTTGCTTTTCTCTTAATCAACTTGATTTTATGGACTACCGTTTAGGATTCTAATCGAGTAGACTAAGTTTTTAATTTAAATAATCTCATGTATCTTCCGAGTAGTCCATGATAGAATTAATGAGGAATGAATTGAATTATAATTACCCAAGCTAAGTATTTTTTCAATAATAAATTTTCTCAATTGTTTACATTGCACAATTTTCGCTTTACAATTTATTTTAACAAATTTCACAATCTCCCCCCCGGTTACTTCCTACAAGTTCCAACTTTTTAGGAATCCATATTTGGATCTCTGTGGTTCGACTCCAAACTTGCTGCTTGTACTACTAGTTAGTATAAAAGGTTTGTTTGGTGTATATAAATTTATTTGCACGACCATCTTTTGGGAACAACACCGTAAGATACGATCCGTCAAATAGGCGCCGTTGCTAGGGAGCCAACGGAATCCTTAATTTTTGAAACTTGTACTGTTTATCCTTGCTAATCAATTTTCTCTTTTGGTGCATGACCCACACTCCCAAGGGTGCTAGACAATTGTACTTTGCAGAGATCTCTAGGGAGGAGTGGAGAATTAGAAGAGAAAGGAGACAACAGGCTGCTCTTGACAGAAAGATTCGTGTTGAACACACATTTGAAGGAGGCGTCCTTGAAAATCTTCCAGTAATGGCGAACGAGAAAAGACCTCAAGGAGCTTGCAACCCCTGACTTCACTCAGCAGCCCTTGTGCATTGCCTATCCTGAGACAGCAGGTAACTTTGAACTTAAATCTAGCTTAATTCACTTACTGCCTGCCTTTTTTGGTCTGCAGGGCGAAGACTCGCACAAACATTTGAAAGAATTCTATGTCGTGTGTAATGGAATGAAACCCAATGGGGTGACTTAGGAGCAGATCAATATGAGGGCATTCCCCTTTTCATTAAAGGGAGATACTAAGGAATGGCTCTATATTCTTTCGCCTGGAAGCATCGCGTCCTGGGAAGAACTATAGAGACAGTTCTTGGAGAAATTCTTTCCAGCATTCCGAGCTGCTAGCATCAGAAAGGAAATTTATAGCATCATACAATTCGATGGAGATACCCTTCATGAGTATTGGGAACGATTCAAAAAGACATGGGTCAAGTTTCCCCCCATCATCAGATCTCAGACGAACTCTTGACCCAGTACTTTTATGAGGGACTGATGCAGACTGACAAAAGTAGCATAGATGCAGTTGCAGGAGGAGCCTTAGTTAATAAAATTGTGACTAAAGCAATGAACCCGTAGCTACTATGGCAGCAAATTCTCAATAGTTTGAAACTAGAGCTGCAGTCAGTGTAAAGTTCGCCAATGAGGTAAGTGAACTTAAGAAAGAAATATTTGACTTAGTTTCTGTTGTGAAATAGTTGGAAAAAGTGGAAATTGGACAGCTCGCTACCGTTTGCCAAGTATGTCATGGAACTGGCCATTCAACTGAAATTTTCCCAAATGCTTTGCAAGGAGCAATTCCTGAGGTGAATGCAGTTAGAGGCTACAATTATAATGGGAAAAATAGACGGCGGGACCCATTTAGTCAGACCTACAATCCTGGGTGGAAAGATCACCCGAATTTCAAATGGGGAGGATAGAATGAGTAGGCCCAGCCTAATCATGGAGATTCGTTTGGTTCAGGTATGTCTTTGAAAGAAATTGTTAAAAGTTTTGCTGACAACTTTTTTAAATTTCAACAAGATACACAACATTTTCAACAAGATATAAAGAAAGCTATGAAGTTTTGGGGACCTAAGTCTCATAGCTAGCCACCTCTATGAGCACATTGGAGTGACAGTCTGGCAAACTTCCGTCCCAGCCTGAGTCAATTCTTAGAGAGAATGTTAGTGCAATCACATTGAGGAGTGGCAATGAGTTGGAGCCACCTATTGAGTCAGTGAAAGAGCCAGAATTGGAGAAACCAGAAATTCCTTCTTCAGATCAAACCGTTTTGCCATCACAAAACAAACAGGGAGTATTTTCTCACCCTTATCCTCCTTTAGATGCATATATACCTAAAGCCCCCTTTCCTTCCAAGCTTGCTAGGCTAAAGGAAACAGTTGCAGATAAGAACAAGGAGCTTTTAGAGATGTTTAGAAGGGTTGAGATAAATATTCCTTTCCTTGATGCCATCAAGCAAATTCCTAAATATGCCAAATTCCTGAAGGAGCTCTACACGAGGAAAAGACAAGCCAAGGAAAAAGAGAGAATGGTGGTAAGTCAATCTGTATCTGCGATCCTACAGAAAAACTTGCCAGAAAAACAGAAGGATCCAGGTATGTTTTCTCTCCCTTGCATCATAGGAAAAAATAGAATTGATAGGGCCATGCTAGATTTGAGTCCATCAATAAATGTTATGCCTTATTCAATTTATCAAGAATGAAAATTAAAGTACTTAACCGAAACTAGAGTTGTCATACAATTAGCAGATAGGTCCTTTATTCACCCATTAGGATTCATAGAGGATGTCTTAGTTCAGGTCAATGAGTTGCTTTTTCCTACTGATTTCTATGTTCTTAATATGGAAGATCCCAAATCCATCTCATTTGCATCAATCATGCTTAGGCGGCCTTTTTTGAAGACGACCTAGACTAAGATTGATGTAGATAAGGGCACTTTGTCTGTGGAGTTCGATGGTGAGTTGGTCAAGTTTAATATTTTCGATACTATGAAAGCTTCCACCATAGGGCAAGTACATTCTTTATGCCAGATTGATGTGTTTGACTCTCTTGAGCAGGAGGTTATATAGGATGTCTATGACGATGATGAGGATGACTCAGGAGATTTAATCCCTCTTGAAGAGCTTGCCACCTTGTCCATGACAGAGCCAATAAGTATGGCTTCATGTTTTGATGATGAATCTTCTGACAAGGAGCTTCCTTCTGTTTTTCAAGCACCTAGATTGGAGCTTAAGGAGCTTCGAGACCACCTAAAGTACGCCTATCTGGTGGAAGTTGAGACCTTACCTATTATTATCTCCAAGAACCTAACTGAGGAACAAGAAAAGCAGCTGGTTGAGGTATTGCAGAAATATAACCTGGCCATTGGATGGACTCTGGCTGACAATAAAGGTATTAGTCCCACTGTGTGCATGCATTGAATCTTTTTGGAAGATGGAGCTAAGCTTTATCGATAGCCCCAACGACATCTGAATCCCCTTTTAAATGAGATAGTTATGAAAGAGGTCTTCAAACTCTTGGATGCAGGTATTATCTATCCTATCCCTGATAGTGAGTGGGTCAGTCCTATTCATGTAGTGCCTAAGAAAACGGGTATTACTGTGGTTAAAAATAATGAGGGTAGTTTGATTCCTGTTAGAGTCTAGAATGGGTGGAGGATGTGTATAGATTTTAGGAGATTAAATGCTGTAACTAGAAAAGACCATTTCCCCATTCCCTTTATCGATCAGATGCTTGAAAGACTTGCTGGAAAGCCCTTCTTCTGTTTTCTCGATGGTTTTTCGGGTTTCTATTAGATCCCGATAAATCAAGAGGACCAACAGAAGATGAAATTTACATGTCCTTATGGCACATTCGCTTTCAGAAAAATGCCATTTGGACTATGTAATGCTCCTGACACCTTTTAGCGCTGTATGATGTCCATATTTTCTAAGTATATTGAAAAAATGCATGGAGGTTTTTATGGATAACTTTACTGTATATGGAGACTCATTTGCTGATTATCTGTCTAATTTGTCTAGGGTGCTAGAAATATGCATTGAGTCTAACCTTGTTCTGAATTTTGAAAAGTGTCATTTCATGGCCTCGCGTGGCATAGTTTTAGGACATATAGTATTTGAGCATGACATAGAGATAGATACTGCTAAAATTGATGTTATTGCTAAGCTCCCTTACCCCATAAATGTGAGGGAGGTTTGTTCTTTTCTTGGTCATGCAGGTTTCTATCGTAGGTTCATTAAAGATTTCAGTAAGATTGCTCAACCGATGACCTCCCTTCTCCAAAAGCATGTGGCCTTTGATTTTAATGAAGATTGTAGAAAAAGTTTGATGTGCTAAAGAATGCCTTGTCATGCACTCCGATTATTCAGACTCCTCGTTGGGACCTTTTTTTTGAGATCATGTGCGATGCGAGTGACCATGCTGTGGGAGCAGTATTGGGGAAAAAGATCGATAAGAAACATCACGTCATCTATTATGCTTCAAAGACCCTCAACCCAGCTCAGTGTAACTATACCATGGCGGAAAAGGAGTTTTTAGCTGTTATTTTTGCTTTAGAAAAATTTCGCTCTTATATTTTGGGATTTAAAATTACTGTTTTTTCTGACCATGTAGCTCTATGCTACCTGATGTCAAAAAAAAGTCCAAGCCTAGATTTCTGAGGTGGATTCTTTTCCTTCAGGAGTTCAACCTGAAACTCCAAGACAGAAAAGGATGTGAGAATGTTGTTGCCGATCACTTGAGCAGGATGTGTTGCGGCTAATGCCCTAAGGTCTCGTGTCCTGTAGTTTGTAAACACATTTCGTATGAACGCTTGTGATGTATAATATATGATATTTACTTCACTTTTTGACTTTTCACATTTAGATGTTTTATTTTCTTTACCACAAACCAATAAACTTAAAATCCCTAGTTATCTTTATGTAACTTAAGAATGTATGTAGTGACCTACTAGTGAATCATGTCTTAAATGACAACCAAAATGATCTGTAGTATATGGATATAGGAGGGAAACCTTATCCTGGTAACACTATGGACGCAACCCGCTTTGTGGAATAGTTACAAGTGTTGTGACTTATCACAAATGGTCTGATTCTGATCATTCGTGTAGGGGACATGCGAGCGAGGATGTCCTATACAAAGAGTTTGTATAAGACTTGACCACGAAGTGTTAACATATCGTCATATAACTCTGTTCATGACAGAGACTTCACTTCACTAAGATGACCATAGGTAACATGATCTTAATCCTGAGAGAGTTGGAAACTCTTGCCATTAAGGGTTGTCCTTTGATTTGCCCGGGTGCGAGTGGCCAGTGCGCCGACTCAAACCTACCACTTTGGGGATTCGTCTGATTTGGGAGTTGGAAGCTCAGCTTCACAAGATGAAGTTCACTTCTTCCTTGAAGTAGGGGTAAGTAGATAGATTGCTTCTTTAAGGACTGATCCCAGGACTTGAACGATGTGGTGCCACACACCTTCTCATGGCTCGAGAGGTGTTCACACATAGTAGAACTATGTTGTATTATTCATTAGAGGGATCAGTGGTACTTAAGGAGTTAGATGTAACTATGGGGGAAAAACAGTAAATTAGCCTAGCTGTACTTACGAGCATCTGTGAAGGGTCATCATACTGATGATTGGTTATATCCAATGGACATAGAAATATATCTATGGTAAGAAGAGTTCAGCTGTTGGTCTTTAGTGGAATGCCTGGAAGTTAACAGATGGTGGATGTCGTGGCTAAAGAGTTTAGTCAGTTATTCACGTACCGTTGGAGCTTCGAGCCATAGATCCATAAGGTCCCCTTGGTAGCTTAGATAAAAGTTGAGAATCAGTTTTTAGGTCAGTTTCAAATGTTCAAATTGACAAGAGGGAGTTCGATTATATATGATATAATTGAACTAGTTAATTATATATGATATAATTAATTTTATGTATGAGATACATTAATTTGGAGGAAATTGGATATAAATATGATTTATATCTAGTGAAGAAAAAAATACTATGATTAATATATGATATTAATCCATAGGTTATGAATATAATGTGATTATATTTATTGTCTATTAATTGGACGGTTAAGGGATAATTGGTCTCTTTTGTTTTCATAGAGGATGAGTAAGATGAAGAATCGCTTTAAGACGCTTAAATAGCTCATGGTGTGTTAAGTACAGAGGGGAGATATAGTGTTAAAGTGTGTCATCGCTTAGTAAAATTAAAGCCTATACGATAGTGCTGAACGATCGCTTAATGCTTACACCCACGCGTGTTATTTACTAAATGATCGCATAGAAGATCACTTAGCTTTTCCTACACGACCATTTACCTTTTCCTACACAATCATATACTTCACCTAAACGATCAAGCATTTTGTCTATACGATAAATGAGCCTTTCTTCCACTTGCTTGATCGTTGTATATGATCTCTTTACCTCCTCCCCTTTACCAAATCCGAATAAAGCCCACCCTTTGGATTCTCATTCCGAGAATACTGAGGGCTCTGAGTGATAGCGTCGGCCCCGTTTCCTTCTGTTCGTGTGGAGATTGTTCAGGGTAGATGATTGAGAGTTGCTGAACGATAGCTTGTCGTTCTAGTGAAAGCGAGATTTGCTGTGAAGAAAAAGTCTTCAACTAGTATGATCTGTTGATCTCTTCTTTATTGATTCTCTAAGTATGCCAATAATTTAGCGTTGTGAATGCATATCTGTATGTTTGAATGTATATGTGGAAATTTTGTCACAATGAATTGGAAAGATCTGCTTCTGCTCATAAGTACTCTTGAATAAGAGTTCCTTCAGGATCGTAGTAGAGGGAGGTTGCCTCAGTTCTGATGGAGACTTCCCTGACCACATTTTGATGCAGGTAGATGGTATTTCTATGACTCCCTGGTACGCTGACATTGTGAATTACTCTACCACTGGTAAGTTCCCGCATGGAATGAATAAACATAGACAAGATAATATTAAAATTGAGTCAAAATATTATGTTTGGGAGGATTCTATTTTGTGGAAGTTTTGTTCAGATCAGGTAGTTAGGAGGTGTGTCCCTAATGACAAGTTCTTTTCTATTATTGAATTTTGTCATAAGTATGCATGTGGAGGGCACTTATTCTAGTTTATATTGGGAAACGCTGTTTAGGGATGCATATTTTGTTTGCAAAACTTATGGGCGGTGTCAGATATTTGATGTTTGGGGGATTGACTTTATGGGACCTTTTCCTTCTTCTTGTGGGTACAAATATATCTTATTGGTAGTGGACTATGTTTCCAAATGGGTGGAAGCAACGACCACAATTACTGATGATGCTAAAGTGTTTGCAGGTTTTTTGAAGACTAACATTCTTAGCAGGTTTGGCTTCCCTAAAGCAATCATCAACAATCAGGGATCACAGTTTTGCAATAGGGTCATTGCATCCTTGTTGAAGAAGTATAGTGTCCAACATCATATTGCCACCTCATACCACCCTCAGACCAATGGGCAGGCAGATGTGTCCAATAAAGAAGTAAAGACAATTTTGGAAAAGGTGGTCAACCAGGAAGAAAGGATTGGAGCCTCCGGCTTGATGACGCTTTATGGGCCTACAGAACAACTTTCAAAACTCCTATCAGAATGTCCCCTTACCGGATGGTTTATGGTAAGGCTGACCATATTCCAGTTGAAATCCAACACAGGGCTTATTGGGCTATCAAGAAGTGCAACTGGGACTTAGAGGCAGTTGGGGAGGCCAAACTTTTATAGCTTTAGGAGTTGGAAGAGCTGAGGTTAGAATGTTTTGATAATTCCTTGATTTATAAGCAAAAAGCGAAGGACTTTCATGTCAAGATGCTTGCACCTAAGGAGTTTCAGGTAGGGCAAAAGGTACTCCTTTATAACTCTCAATTGAAATTTATTCTTGGTAAAATTTGATCCAAGTGGATTGGGCCCTTTGGTGTTTCTCACGTTTATCCTTATGGTGCAATGGACACTGTTAATCTTGAGACAGGAAAAGTCATCAAAGTTAATGGGCACAGGTTAAAGGTCTTCCATGATGGCGAGTCTTTGGATTGCTTCGACATCGCCTATCGGTTGGACTCGTCGGTCTACATCTGATACGAGCCATCATGGTCGAGTAATCGACCATAAACATTTGCGCTACTTGGAGGCAGTCAGGATTTAAATTTACTTGCTTTCTAGGATTAGATTTCAAATCAGTATTTTTCTCTTTTTATTTTTCTCATTTATTGAGCCTATTTCTTTCTATTATTCTTGTTTGTAGGATTTTTTAGAAGAAAAAGGAGCTGAGCAGAGTGCCCTACATCCTTCCTTCACTTCATTGTCTAGGGGAGTATTCTGATCCCTCGTGCTTTATTTTTTATCACATTGGAGACAATGTGTATTTTAAAAGTTGGGGGTGGGGTGTTTGGATTTTTGGGCCATTTTTTTTTAAAAAAAATTTTGGGCTGATTTTTTTATTGATGATATTATTTGGGGTCTTTGAGCTCTGTGCTTAGACAATGCTTGCCTAATTGAGTTTGTCTTCCTATTGTGTTCCTTATGATGACTAGCCTATGACGCACTCGTAGGAATTATTTTTGCATGAGAATAGGTCAAATGAAAGGGTTCATAATTTTCATGATATTTTTGAAAATTCTGCTTAAAATTTTTATTACATCTCCAAGTCCTTTGCATATCTATCTTGACCATGTACACTTGCTTAGAATTGAATTATGAGACCATAAGTTTGTTGTCACTCCGATAGGCCTTAGTGATAGATATTAGTCTTTTTGCAGTTCAATTTAGTAATGCATGCTTAAGATGTGGTCAACTGATATCACTGTTGCCTAGAAAAGAACTTTTATTTATGCATGCTTCTTCAAGGGTATGATTAACTTGGGGCGGCCATGACACTCGTGGTTTCCCTTTGAGCTAAAGTATTCTAGAGGAATGAGTAGGCTTAGACACTTTTGAAGGAAAATTGGCCCGTAGTTGGATGATTCACATGACACCCATGTGGGCAAGCCAAAACGAAAGCCGGTCTCCTGAATTAAGTTTCCTCTCTTTATTTTTTGTAAAAAAAAGGGTGATGGATGTATAGATTTTGACCGATCCAATGTTATGTCATTACCACTTTGAATTTAGGAAAGCTAATTCAGGATCCTTCGAGCCAGTGTCGGGAAAAGATAAATGGAAGATTCATAAGGCCATTCTGAGCTCACTCTAGTTCAAAATAAATAACTTTGAGCTTGAACATGCATTAAAAATATTTTTAAAACGAATTTTCAAACTGTTCATGAAATGATGGAATGCTTTTTGATTACCCATTTGATTGTGAATTTGATTCTGGTTGACTGTTGAGGCTTGAATAGGAAACACTCTAGTTTGACAAACTAATTATTCATGCATGATTGCTTGTTTAACCTTGATCGAGGACGATCAAGAATTAAGTTGGGGGTGTTTGATAGCACCGAAAATGTGCTATCTTTTCTTGCTTAATTCAGGGTCGTTAAGTTACTTAATGTGTTTTAATTGATTATTTTGTAAAAATCAAGTGCACAAGCGATCGAGTTAAGATTTTGGCTAAAAAAAGGCGCTAAGATGTCCAAGATAGCACCAAATTGAACAAATTAAGGAAGAGAGCCGTGAAAAAAGCGTTCTCAGCCCAGTCGGAGCGTCGTAACGCTTGATTTGAGCGTTGCGCGATGCTGAAAGGCAGTAACATCGTTTAGAGAGGAGGTAAGGCAGTATCGCGATGCCATCCACAGTGTCACGACGCTACGACACGAAGTAAACTTCCAAGACTGCAGGGCAGCGTTGCGACGCCTTGAAGCTACAACTTGAAGCGTCAAATTGGTTGAGGGCATAGGGCAACGTCGCGTCTCTGTGTGTAGCATCGGGCGGCGTTTCCTCGATTCCTATAAATAGACCCCTAGGGCCTAGGTTAGAATATACGAAAAATTCCCTTCTTCTTAAGGCCGCGAGCATCGCCAACACTCTTTTAGTTTTGTTTTTGTCCTTTTTTCTTTAGTTTCTTGTAATAATTTCTTCCCCCTTGCCAATTGCATTGAATTCAAGTATGTTTAATGGCTAAAGGATAAGAACTTAGCTTGGGTTTATGAATTTTATGAAATTTATTTTGAGCATATTCTTTAATTTTCGTGTATGGGATAATCTGACAAATTAGCTATGCATGTTAAATTGATTGCTTTGATTGGCCCTAATTTGTAATCGTTAGGTAGTCATTACCTAGAAGCATGAGTTAGGTAGGTTTATTGTGTTAATTTGGGATACCAATTAGAGTTCATATACTTTCTAACTTAGGTAAATTTCAATCAATTAACTAATTAGACGAAACTGATTAATTGGCTTAGTTTTGTCTGGAATCTTAATGGCTGTTGATTAATTGATTGGTTAAGGATTCTTGTTTTTCTCTTAATCAACTTGATTTTATGGACTGCCATTTAGGATTCTAATCGAGTAGACTAAGTTTTTAATTTAAATAATCTCATGTATCTTCCGAGTAGTCCATGATAGAATTAATGAGGAATGAATTGAATTATAATTACCCAAGCTAAGTATTTGTTTGATAATAAATTTCTTAATTGTTTACCTTGCACAATTTTCGGTTTCACAATTTATTTTAACAAATTTCACAAACCCCCCTGGTTACTTCCTACAAGTTTCAACTTTTTAGGAATCCATATTTGGCTCTCTGTGGTTCGACCTCGGACTTACTTGTACTACTAATTAGTATAAAGGGCTTGTTCGGTGCATATAAGTTTATTTTCATGATCGTCTTTCAGGAGCAACATCGTAAGATACGGTCCGTCACCCGTACAGATCAATGTGAACTTGAATTTAAGAAAATAATTCATTTGCAAAATATAGCAAATCAATTACCAGATGCATTATAGATGCAAAGAAAGTAACCAAGTCATATATACCAGCTGCAAATGTTGCATAAAAAATTGATATCTCAACACAACAAGTTGTTACTAATGTGTCTGAACACGCTAGAAACATGGTAGACCAATGGCTTCTAAAGATAAAAATCTTCGAAAACGAATTAATAGTGAAAAAGACTTGGTTGAGGATATATATATCCATGAAGAAATCATCGATATGACTAGTGAGGAAGGTGAAATACCTAAAGACAATAATGAGATTCAATAAACTATGTCATGACAAGAAAAAGATGAAATCGAATAAATTTAATTATTGACAATATTTTTGCATATAATGTTGCTCTTGATATTATATATGAAAATGAGGATCCTGAACCAAAATCTATTAAAGAATTTCATCATAGAAAAGATTGGCTTTACTTTCAAAACGTCAGGTTTTTGGACCAGTAGTCCGAACACCAGAAGGTGTTAAACCTGTGGGATACAAATGGGTATTTATGAGGAAAAGAAATAAAAATAATGAGATCACAAGATATAAAGCAAGACTAGTTGCACAAAGTTTTTCACAAAGACCTGGTATTGATTTTGAGTAGACGTATTCTCCAGTGGTGGATGCAATTACATTGAGATATTTAATTGGCTTGACTGTGTATAGAAGTCTGGATATGCATCTTATGGATGTAGTCACAACATATTTATATGGATCTCTTGATAATGATATTTATATGAGAATCCCAGAAGGATTTAAGGTACCTGAGACATATACAACAAATTCTCGGAAATGATATTCAATAAAGTTACAGAGATCATTATATGGATTGAAATAATTAGGTCGGATGTGGTACAATCATCTGAGTAGATATTTATTGAAAGAAGGATATCAAAATAATCCATTATGTCCGTGTGTTTTTATAAGAAATCATAATAGGATTTACTATTATAACTGTATATGTTGATGACTTGAATATAATTGAAACTCCTGAAGAGCTTTCAAAAGCAATAGAATATCTTAAGAAAGAACTTGAGATGAAAGATTTCAAAAAACAAAATTTTACCTTTGTTTGCAAATTGAGCATTTAGCAGATGTAATATTTATTTATTAGTCAACTTATACAGGAAAAATTTTGAAAATATTTTATATGGACAAAGCATATCCATTAAATATTCCAATGGAAGTCCATTCATTGGATATAAAGAAAGATATATTTTGACCTTGAGAAGATAATGAAGAACTTCTTGGTCTTGAAGTACCATATCTTAGTGCAATTGGTGCACTTATGTATCTTGTTAATAATATAAGACTAGATATTGCATTTTCAGTAAATTTATTATCTAGATATAGTTCTTCTTCTACAAAAAGACATTGAAATGGATAAGCGTGTACTCCATTATCTTCGAGGAACAATCGATATGGGTTTGTTTTATTCAACTAAATCAAATTTTGATCTAGTTGGTTATGCAAATTTTGGATATTTATCTAATCTACATAAAGCTAGATCTTAAACAGATTATCTATTCACCTGTAGAGGTACTGCTATATCATGATGATCGGTGAAGCAGACTATAATGACCACTTACTCGAATCATGCTGAAATTCTTGTAATTCACGAGACTAGTCGAGAATGTGTATGGCTAAGGTCAATGACTCAGCACATTCTTGAAATGTATGGCTTGTCTTCTAATAAAATCTTCCAACAATATTATACGAAAACAACACAGCTTGCATAGCCTAAATCAAAGGAGGGTATACTAAAGGAGATAGAATAAAGCATATTTCACTAAAGTTTTTCTACACTCATGATCTTGAAGAAAATGACAACATCACTATACAACAAATTTGTTCGAAGAATAATATGGCAGACTTATTTACAAAGGCATTACAACCGCAACTTTTGAAAAATTGGTGCACAACATTGGAATGCAGCGGCTCAGAGATCTTAAATTATGTTCTCATGAAGGAGAGTAAATATATTGTATTCTTTTAGGAGTATATATTATATGAAATATGTACTATTTTTCCTTCACTAGGGTTTTTCCTAGTAAGGTTTTAACGAGACAGATTTCATATACATATATGGACATCTAAGGAGAAGTATTATGAATATTATAATAATAAATAGATGTCATTGCTTAGTGTCTCAAAAGTCACGTGTCACTTTTTATGTTGTCTATGTGCCTTGTAATTATTTATGCTTGGTGTCCTTGTAAGTCCACATCCTACTTGTCTGCATTTAGTGTATCTTTAAATTACACACACATTGAGCAAATTCAATACAAATTGGAGAAAGTGGAGAAAATTTGAGAATTTTCTCATTTCTCATTTCTGATTTTGTTATTTTGTTTTATTTTATTTATTTATATATTATGTTTTATTTATTTTCATATTATACTATATTTTATTACCATCTGTGTTTCGTTGTCCTCAAATTTACAACACACTCATCATTTTCCCCGATCAAATTGTATGTTCACTTTAAGTTTTTTACTACGAGTCTACAAGATATAGAGTAACTAGTTTAAGTGTTATAAAATATTAGAAATTGTTGATGCCAAAATTTGATCAGTAGGTTTTCTCTATCTTCTTCTATTACGATCAGGATTAGCCTGCAAGATCCTCCAAGATTTCGAGTGAGGAGTTTGACTAGTTCTTGAGCTGACGAAGAACATTTGACTTTTGCGAAATGGTCCCTGAGGATATCTCTCTGGACTTGGAGAATTTGCAAGTTTCAAATGAAGAGAATGGGTCGATTACCCTTGATCGGTTGACTCAAAGAAGGTAAATGGCGTCCTTGACCATTGCCTCAATGGCAAGCTACTTTCTCCTAGAATAATATCTACTTTTGCCATTCGAAATGCCTTTTTCAACGCCTAGAAAATTGACAATGGATTTTTTTTTTTAAATTCTGCAAGATTCTTGATAAAGAGTGGGTTATTAGAAACGAACCATGGCTATTTGATAAACATCTCATGGTGTTGGAGGAATTTCTAGTGGATAAAAAACCTTCAGAATTATAGGATCCAGAAAAGTTGCATTTTGATTTAGAATCTGTGATGTACCCTTCGGCTTTCAGGATAAATAAATGGCAAAGAAAATTAGAAATTATATAGATGTTAAATGCGATCAAGATGAGTTCTGCCCTAAAAATGGAGGAGAGAAATGGCATCAATCAAATATGAGAGACTTCCTGAATGTAACGGTATTGATACCCCTGAAAGGTGTTCTATTTTCTTGTAGCTTACATTTGATATTGGATAAAGCAAATTTTGGTTTTCATTTTCCTTGTGAGGGACCCGGAAGAGGGGGTACGTGTCAAGTATCTACTTGGGATGCGCAAAGTTCTATTACTATTAATGGGTGGCTACGCGATTTCTTATGGCACAGGCATCTTAGGTAATTCAGTCTTATGGTTTTTCATATCTGTATATGGCTTGTTTTTTCTAGGTACTCATTGCTACGTGTGTATGGTTGTACTAGTCACATAGACAAAGATTGCACTGGACACTTTACAAACTATAGAAATTGATGGTACAAATTCCTTCCAATTTGCCCCTGGCTAAAGTACAATGGTGTCTCAAAAAACCCAAGAAATCAACAATCCCCCTAGAAAACAAAAAGACACAAGCCCAGAACATCAGACAGAATCTTGTCCTAATAAGCCATCTCAGACCAATGCAAATGATAAGGAGGATCTTTGAAACAATATGGAATTGAATGAAGATACAAAAGTTCCTCTACATAGGGATCAAATCTTTGTTAGATATATTTAAATAATAATATGTTTAATTAAAGTATGGGCTATGTATGTGGATTATTAATTTATCACTTGGGTTATTTTATTAGATTGAATCTTATTATGTGATCTAATTAATCAAGGCCCTAGATTAGTATGGACTTAATGGATAGATACTCATTCCTAGTTAATTAAGGTTTAATGGGAACCAACATATAAAGAGATCTTAGGATTATAGTCCCCAATATACCAAAACAATAGCACTCAGTCTTTCTTGAATCCCATCTAAAGAAAAATCTCACTTAGGGTATTCGAAGTTGTGGTTGAGGATTACAATAACCGCCTTATAACTACCGACAATTTTGCAATGGAATCCGATAGGTTATTCCTGACAATTTAGCATGAATGATCTTAGGGTTATATCTATTTAATAAAGATTTAAAGTATTTATGCTAACAAGTGGTATCAGAGCATGAATTTCATGTTGGATTATTGGTAGTATTATTTAAATCTTTGTTAGATATATTTAAATAATATGTTTAATTAAAGTATGAGTTATGTATGTCGATTAATAATTTATCACTTGGGTTATTTTATTAGATTGGACCCTATTATGTGATCTAATTAATAAAGGTCCTAGATTCCTAATTGAGTATGGACTTAATGAATAGATACTCATTCCTATTTAATGGGAACCAACATATAAAGAGATCTTAGGATTATGGTCCCCAATATACCAAAACAATGAGTACTCAGTCTTTCTTGAATCCCATCTAAAGAAAGATCCCACTTAGAGTATTCGAAGTTTTGGTTGAGGAATACAATAGCCGCCTTATAACTACCGTCAATTTTGCAATGGAATCCGATATGTTATTCTTGACAACTTAGCATGAATGATCTTAGGGTTATATCTATTTAATAAAGATTTAAAATATTTATGCTAACAAGTGGTATCAGAGCATGAATTTCATGTTGGATTATTGGTAGTATTCGTTTTTCATTGGTATTGTGATTCAATTTTCGTTTCGATTAAAAAATTTAAAGATTGTTTTTGTTGTGGCATGAGCACCGCCTACAAGAGAAACCCACAAATTGAATCATTACCATTGTTTAGATTTTGTTCATAATTTTTTTTGTTCTTTTAGTAATCTGATGTGGTTAATAATAAGCATGAATTCTTTTTTGCTAGAGTTTATTGTCAGTACTTTGATTACTACATTGAAAGTACCAATACAATTAGTGTTTTTGCCTAAAACCTGAATATCAATGTTGTACTAGGTATCTTGTTAAGGGGGCCCACTACATATGTGAAATTATTTTGTTTATATTTTAATTGTGAGTATATGTTTCATTGATCAATTGGTCTTACTCAAATATCTGGAAATCTGAGTTCAATCCCTAAGTTGAATGGATCGAACTTCAAGATTTGGAAGAAAAACTTAGAAATACTTCTCGGGTGTATGGATTTGGACCTTGCCTTAAGGACTGATAAAGCTACTTCTACTGAGGAACAACCAAATATGACTAATATAGAGAAGTGTGAAAGGTCAAATCGCATGTGTCATGATCATTAAGCACTCCATTCTGGAGTCTTTTAGGGGCTTTATCACGGAAAGTGAAAATGCCATAGCTCAAATTGAGAAATAATTTGCTAAAAATGAAAAAGGGGAAGCAAGTAGTCTTTTGACTTCTTTAACTTCTATGGGTATAAGGGCAATGGAAACATAAGGGATTACATTATGGAAATGTCCAATCTCGCAGATAAATTAAAGGCACTTGATATCGAGATAAATAAAAATTTACTCGTACATCTGGTACTTATTTCTCTTCCTGCACAATTCACTCATTTTAAGATAAGCTATAATACTCAGAAGGATAAATGGAGTATTAATGAGTTTATCTCACAATGTGTACAAGAAGAAAATAGGATTAAAAGAGAAAGGACAAAAAGTGCTCATTTGGCAACTGACTCTCGTGATAAAAAGAAAAAGAAATCTATGGGTGCTGTAGAAGGGACATCTCAGCAGAATAAGAGCAAGAAACAAAGTACTAGAAATTCCTATTTTTCTGCAAAAAGAAAGGTCACTTCAAGAAAAATTGTCCCAAGTACGCCAAGTGGCGTGTAAAGAAGGGTAAAATTCTTACTGTGGTTTGTTATGAAGTTAATTTAGCTTCTGTACCTATAGATACTTGGCGGGTAGATTCTGGTACTATTACTCATATAAGTATTTCAATGCATATTTGTTTGTAGAGTCGACTGCCAAGTGATGCTGAAAGATTCATCTATGTGGGTGATGGCAAAGCAGTTCTAGTTGAAGCTATTGGGAGTTTTAGATTACTTTTAAAAAATCGGTTATTATTTGGATCTAAATGAGACGCTTGTTGTAATGTCATTTAGACAAAATTTAGTTTCTATTTCCAGTTTGGACAAATTTGGTTTTTCTTGTCCTTTTAGAAATAATAAAGTTAGTTGTTTTCAAGATTCCAAGCTTATTGGTACCAGTTCTTTAATTGATAATCTATATATGCTTGATTCTTTTGCTTTATTTAACAAGATCCTATTATCTAATTCATGTGGTACAAAGCGTAAATTAAATGAGAATTCTGCTATGTTATGATATAAGCGTTTAGGTCACATCTCTAAACAAAGAATTTAGAGACTTGTGTAAGATGGAATTCTTGTTTCCCTTGATTTAAGTAACTTTGACATTTGTGTGGAATGTATTAAGGGAAAATAGACAAACATAAGAAAATTAGGATGCCCAGACGTCTTAGAACTGATACATACAGACATTTGTGGTCCACTCCCTATGGCTTCTTGGAATGGACAACAATATTTTATTACGTTCATAGACGACTATTCAAGATATGGGTACCTATATTTAATTCATGAGAAGTCTCAATCTTTAGACGTTTTCAAGTCTTTCAAAGTTGACGTTGAATTTCAACTTGGAAAGAAAATTAAGGCTATCAAATTTGATCGTGGTGGTGAATACTACGGTAGATATGATGGATTAGGTGAACAATATCCAGGGCATTTGCCAAATACCTAGAGTAATGTGGAATCGTCCCGCAGTACACTATGCTGGGTAAACCTAACATAAATGATGTAGCAAAAGGCAAAACAAAACACTCAAGGATATGGTAAGAAGTATGATTAGTCATTCTTCTCTACCAGAATCCCTTTAGGGTGAGGCATTAAAGACTGCAGAATATATCTTTAATAGGGTACCTAGTAAAGCAGTAGATAAAACCCGTCATGAGCTGTGGACAAGAAAGAAGTCTAGTATTAGGCATCTTCACATTTGGGGTGGTTGTCCAACTGAAACTAGGTCTTATAGGCCTAATGAAAGAAAATTGGACTCCCTAACTATTAGTTGCTATATTTTTGGGTATTTTGAACGCTCTCGGGGTTTTAAGTTTTATGATCCCACTTCTAGATCATTGTTTGAAATGGAAAATGCTAGATTCCTTGAGGATGTTGAGTTTGAGAGGGAAGATAACATAAGGAAAGTTGTTTTTGAAGAAGAATTAGTTTCTTTTCCTTATGTGGTTATAAATGATGTTTACGCTCCAATTCCTGATTTCATTATTGAACCAATTATAGAACAATAGAACATTGAAGTCTCCGTTATTGAACCTGAAGTTTAAACTCAAGAACTTCAAGAAGTGCCACTAAGAAGATCTACTTGAGATAGAAGAAGTACAATTCCAGATGATTATATTGTGTTTCTTTAAGAACATCAGGATGATGTGGGAGGAAGATGATCCAATCAACTTCCAACAAGCTCTATAAAGTTTTAACCTCAAAAGTGGATAAATGCTATGGAAAAGGAAATAAAATCCATAAAAGATAATGACGTTTGGAAACTTGTCGAATTACCATGGGGAGTGAAACCGATAGGTTGTAAATGGATATTTAAAACCAAAAGGGATTCACATGGCAATATCTAAAGATATAAAGCTCGTTTTGTTGCAAAGGGTTTTACTTAAAAGGAAGGCATTGATTACAAAGAGAATTTCTCTTCGGTTTGATCGAAAGACTCTTTTAAGATGATCATGACACTAGTAGCTCACTTTGATTTAGAGCTATACTAGATGTAAAAAATGTGTTTCTCAATAGGAACATTGATGAGACGATTTATATGGTGCAACCAAAAAACCGTGTCTGGTAATTCAAAGTCTATGGTGTGAAAAATGAAGAAATCTATCTATGGTCTCAAGAAATTCTCTCGTCAGTGGTATCATAAATTTTATAAAGTGATAACCTCCTTTGGTTTTAAGGTGAATATAGTGGAAGATGACATACTCATTGCAAGTAATGATGTAGGTTTATTGCATGACACTAAGAGATTTCTCAAAAAGAATTTTGAGATGAAGGATCTTGATGATGCTTCTTTTGTATTAGGAATTGAAATACTGCGAGATCGTTCTCAAGCTATTTTGAGATTGTCACAAAAGAACTACATTGAAGTTTTTTTAGTAGATTTGGTACGAAAGATTGTGCACCAGGAGATACCCCAATCGCTAAAAGTGATAAATTTCATTTAGGTCAATGCCCTAAGACCACACTTGAGATTAAGGAGATGCAAAGGGTTCGCTATGCATCGGCTATTGGAAGTCTAATATATGCTCAAGTATGTACGCGTCTAAATATTGCGTTTATAGTTGGAGTGTTAGGCAAATATTTGAGCAACCCGGGGATGATCATTGGAAAGCAGCCAAATGGGTTATGAGGTATTTATAGAGAACAAAAGATTATATGCTCACTTATCAGAGATCAGAAGTTTTGGAGATCATTAGGTATTTTGATTCCGATTATGCCGGATGCCAAGACACTTTGCGATCCACTTCAGGCTATATCTCCATGTTGGCTGGAGGAGCTGTATCCTAGAAAAGTGTTAAACAAACAGTTATGGCTTCTTCTACCATGGCTGCGGAGTTTATAGCATATTATGAGGTGTCCAATCATGGAACATGGTTGCAAAATTTTGTCACTGGGCTACGGATAGTGGTTGGCATAGAAAGATCACTAAAATTATTTTGTGACAATAAGTCGGCAGTGTTGTATTCCAACAACAATAGAAGCAATACAAAGTCAAAACATGTAGACGTGAAGTTTCTGGTTGTTAAAGAAAGAGTTCAGAATGGTAAAATTTTGATAAAACATATAGGAAAAAACTTTATGGTGACAGATCCATTGACTAAAGGTTTACCACCTAAAGTTTTTCATGAACATGTTGCTCACATGGGTGTTAGTCACTTTTCTGATTCCATGGTTTAGTGGGAGTTTATTATTGAGGATGTTCTTTGACCTAATTTTGTTTATTTTCTATATAGAATAAAGTTGATGGTTTATGTTTTATTATCTGAACTTGTTTATCATGTATGCGGTTTAGCATAAAGTTTTTAAAGAATGATCTCACCAAGGAATTTGGACCAGTTGGAAACAGGCATGATCTAGATCACTTTGAATGTAGTTTCTATGTTATCCATCCATACTTGTGTTGGGTTTTATATCCTAAAACTCGTGGTTTGTAAACAATAAACTCATTTTGTAAATCAATAAAGTTGTTATTGAAGTTTGATTCAATAAAGTTGTATTGAATATATGAATTGCTTATTTCGTTTTAAAAATAAATCCAATAACTAAAAGATCCATGACTAATACACGAGTACTTGAACTTTATATGGAGATATAAGAGTGGATCAGGTTCGGGTAAATAGTCTAAATGATCTATAGTATATGAATAAAATTAGGTGCCTTATTCTGGTAACACTATCGGATGTGGCCCACTCTGTAGTTGTTACAAGAAGTTGTAAAGTGCTACAGAAGAAGTGATCCTAATTCGTACATGTGATGACATAAGGAATGAGGATGTCCTGTGCAATGAGTTTGCACAAGATCAGACCACGAAATAAGTCACTCTTACTTTATAACGTTGTTTATTGTTTAATATTTGACTATTTCAAAACGATGATCTAGGTAACTTGACCTTAATCCCAAGCTAACTATGAACTCCTATTTATTCAGAATTATCCTTAGATTTGCATAGGTGAGGGTTGGCTTAGCAATGCTAGCTCAATAAGCCTCCCATTTCAGGGGTAAGATCGGCTAGATAGCTAGGTGTTGGGGTTGATGTCCTAAATCTCTAGGGTCCTATAGTTTGTAAACACCTGTATGAACAAACGCTTGTGATGTAATAATATGAGATATTTTCTTCACTATTGTCTATGAAATATGAGATATTTTAGTTGCATTTACCACAAACCAATTAACTAAGATTCCTAGTTGTTGTTGTAACTTAAGCATGTATGTAGAGACATACAAGTGGATCATGCTTTAAGTGATAACCTAAATGGTCTGTAATATATGAATAAATGAGGGAAACCTTATCCTAGCGACACTACAGGTACAACCCGCTTTGTAGATGTTACAAGTGTTGTAAAGTGCTACAGATGGTCTGATCTTGATCATTCATGTGAAGACATGCGAGCGGGGGTGTCCTATACAAAGGAGTTTGTATAACACCAGACCACAAAGTGTTTAGTCTTATTATATAATGTCGTTCATGACAGAGACTTTCATTTCACTAGGATGACCATAGGTAACTTGACCTTAATCCTGAGAGAGTTGATAACTCCTGCCTATGTGGGCGGTCCTTTGATTTGCATGGGTGTGAGTGGCCAGATTGCCGACTCAAACGTACTACTTTGCGGATTCGTCTGATTGGGGAGCTAGTAACTCAGCTACACAAAATGGAATTCACTTCTTCCCCAAAGCAGGGTTAAGTAGATAGATTACTCCCTTAAGGGCTGATTTCAGGGCTTGAACGATGTGGCATCACACATCTTCTTATGGCTCGAGAGGTGTTCACTCATAGTAGGACTATGATGTATTGTTCATTAGAGAGATCAGTGGTACTTAAAAAGTTAGATGTAATTACAGGGGCAAAACGGTAAGTTGACCAAGCTATACTTACGAGCAACTTGTGAAGGGTTATCGTACTGTTGGCTGGTTATATCCAATGGACACAGAAATATATCTGTAGTGAGAAAAGTGCAGTTGTCGATCTTTAGTAAAGTGCCTGACAGTTAACGGATGGTGGATCTTGTGATTAAAGAGTTTAGCCATAAGGTCCCCTTGGTATCTCAATGAATTCAAGTTGAGAATCAATTTTTGGGTTAGTTTGAAGTGTTCAAATTAACCAGGGGGAGTTTGATTATATATGATATAATTAAATTGGTTCAATTATATGTGATATAATTGATATGATGTATGAGATCCATTAATTGGAGAAATTTGATATAAATATGATTTATATTAAGTAAAGGATAAAAGGACTATAGTTTAAATGTGGCCTATGATGTGATATTAAAACTATAGGTTATACATATAATATGACAAGTTAGTTATTATATTTTTTTTTAATTAAAGCAATTATATGATAATTGTGGGTGGTTTCTCCTTTAACCATATGTGAAAGTGGGAGGTTATGTTCAATTTTCATAACTGAAGGATAAAATGAAAAATGTTTTAATTTTGAAGAAGATCGCTTCATTAAGTGTTATTACTAATCGTTTAGGTCACGAGAGATTACACGATAACCTTCAAGTGATTTTCTAAACGATCGTGTACTAGCGATTTACTAACGATCAAGCATATTAGTCTATGCGATAGACAGTAACCTCCTCCCATTTGCTTGATCGTATAGTTCGATCGTTGCCTGCCTTCATCCCTCTACCAAATCCAACAGAGCCCACACCTCCTGGATTCTCACTCAAAGAATACCAAGTTTGCCGAGTGGTGGTGTCTAAGAGGTTGCTCATTCGTGGAGAAGATTATTCGTGATCTAAGCAATAGCGAGAGATTTGTTAGACGATTGTAGCGACAACGAGAGGTTATTGTTCCAAGTCTTCATGAAAGCGAGAGATTTGTAGAAGAATAATTCTTGAAAGGTATGTCTCTCATTCCTTTTGTTTTTAATTACTAAAACATGCTGCAATTTGTTAGAAGATGCATAATTGTTCTGTATGTTTGTGAATGCCTTTAATTCTGTCACATTGGATTTGGATCGATCTTGCTTCTACTCACTGGTTCTCTTGGATAAGAGTTCCTTCACTAGGAACATATGGTGCAAGATGAAATTCACTCTTACCTGCTTTCAGGGATAGTAGAGAGGTTATTCCCTTAAGTGTTGACTCTGGGTCTTGAACAATGGGCCCCACTTACTCATTAGCCTAAGAGAGATTGGTTTGATGATCAGATCACAAACCAATTGTTCATTAGAGGATTAGTGGGACTTAAGGAATAAAAGGTAATCTCGGGGGTAAAACAACCTTTTGACCCAGTCATTATTACGAATAACTTGTGAAGGGTTAACTTACTAATCATGGTTATACCGAGTGGACAATAGCTACAGTGAGGGGAGTGCAATTACGGGCTTTAGTGGAGTTACCTAGTAGTTAACAAAAGAGGGTTAATTTAGTATAAAGAGTTTAGTCGATTAATCTCGGATCATTGGGAGCCCATGATCTATAGGTCCACTAGGTCCACTAGGTCCCCTACTAGCTCACAAATGGATTAGCATTAGAGTAGCGTGATAAGATGATTTGAAACGTTCAAATTAGAATTAAGGGAATTAGTAATTATATGTGATATAATTACATGTTTAATTTGGAATTAAACAAAATTAGAGAGTCGATTAATATTTAAATATGATTTAAATATTTAGTTCATGACTAGGGTTTCAAGTTTTGAGAATGTCCTAAACTCGCAGTTCGTAAATGTTGTTGACATATTCTATTTATCAATAAAAATGTTGTTAAGTATTTTATTCAATTATTAGTGATATTGCATTATTTTATGAAAATCCAATAAACAAATCCGTGGCTGTAACATGAAAACTTTAACTTTATGTAGCGACATAAAAGAGGATCAAGTTTTAGTATGTAGCCAAAATGGCGGCATACGGAAAAAAAATCCAGAATGACGGCTGTATATAAGTATATGGATGAGATTGGGTACCTCATCCTTGTGACAATATTGGATGCGGTCCATTTTGTATACTGATACAAATGATGTGATCCAAAAAAATCATTCATGTGGAAACAGGTGAGTGGGGGCATCCTGTGCAATGAGTTTGCATAAGACCGGACCTTGAAATAGTCACTTTTCTTTATAACAACCGTTTATTATTAAAACTGACTATTTCAAACTCAATGACCTAGGGTAACTCGATCTTGATCTTGAGCTAACTATGAACTCCTGTTTATTCGGGATTATCCTTTGATCTACATAGGTGAGGGTAGTCCAACAACACTGCTCAATAAGCTCCTATTTTGGGTATAAGACCAGATACATAGCTGCGGACATGAGAGATGTGTGATATGGTATAAATCTTATGGTGTCGCTCCTTAAAGACCACCAATCAAATGTTATTCATAATTCTCCAAAAAAACTGTTGCGAAATTGACAATTAAAGAAACAAAAAAAGGAACTTAGAGTAGGAAAAATCGACACACAGATATACGTGGTTCACTAATAGTGTGTTAGCTACATCCACGGGCAGAGGGAGAACAATATTATTTGAGAGAATGTTTTCAAAATTACATAAAAAATGGTACCTCTTGGTTAGAGAGTTTATATATCGCACTACTCTAAACCCTAGGGTAAAAATCATAAATAACTGCACTAAATAAATATGCTGAATACAAAATCTGAATAGGTTTCGGGGGCGTTGCCCCCGAACCCCTACCAGGGCGTGCAACGAGATCCCCGTACTAGGTTGTTCGAAGCGTCAGCAAACATATTCAAGGCATTTCAACAAATCTCCACCTTGACTTGAATTCTCTCCCAGATAACAGATGTACCAAATGCAACATAAATCAATATTGCCAGATGTACCCAGACTTCTCCTTCATGCCTCAAAGTGACCTACAAAGGGGACCACTAACAATTCAAACATTCAGCAAGTCCAAAAAATGTTGGAACTTGCCTTGTGGAACCGGTTTGGTGAACATATCAGCAGGGTTATCAGCAGTACAAAGGGGACCACTATTATCACTTTAACTCTCTGCTCACCTCTTAAGAAGTGATATCTTACATCAATGTGCTTAGTTCTTTCATGATGAGCTTGATCCTTGGCTAGGCATATTGCACTCAAACTGTCACAACATACAATAGCTTGGTCATGATGCAAACCAAGATCACCAACTAACCCTCTAAGCCATATTCCTTCTTTAGCAGCTTCTGTCAAGGCCATGTACTCTGCTTCAGTAGTAGACAAAGTAACTGTAGGCTATAAGATTGCCTTCCAACTAACAACAGAACCACTCAGAGTGAACACATAGCCAGTCATAGACCTCCTACTGTCAACATCTCCAGCATAGTCAAAATCAGAATAACTAGTCACCAAATACTCTATGCAATTCCCATAAACAAGACCAACATCAGATGTACCTCTAAGGTAACAAAAAATCCTTTTAACGGCTTGCCAATGCTCCTTCCCAGGTTGACCCATGAATCTACTGACAACACTAATAACATGGACAAGATCAGGCCTAGTACAGACCATAACATACATCAAACTTCCCACTACACTAGCATAAGGAACTCGAGACATGTACTCCTTCTCAAATTTAAACTGTGGTGAAAACTCAGATAACAAATGAGCATTTACCACATTAGAAGTATCTATAGGCTTAGCTGATGACATACCAAACCTGGACAATATTTTTTTGAATATATTCTTTCTGTGACAAGAATAGCTTATTCTTACCTTTGTCCCTATAAATCTCCATACCCAGAATTTTCTGAGCAGCACCCAAATCCTTCATATCAAACTCAGCACTGAGAAGATTCTTCAATTTCAGTATATCAGACTTGGACTTTGCAGCTATGAGCATATCATCTACATATAAGAGTAGATAAATCATCGAACCATCATCAGCTTTGTTATGATATACACAACAATCATACAGACTCCTGTTATAGCCAAGTCCAATCATATAGCTGTTAAATCGTTTGTACCATTATCTTGGAGACTGCTTTATCCCATACAAAGATTTCTTCAACTTGCAAACATAATCTTCTTTACCTGGACACTTGAACCTATCTGGTTGGGTCATATAAATCTTTTCCTCCAACTCTCCATGTAAGAAAGCTGTCTGCACATCTAATTGTTCAAGTTCTAAATTCTGATGCGCTACTATAGCAAGTAACACCCTGATAGAAGTATGTCTGACTACTGGTGAAAAGATCTCATTATAATCAACTCCTTCCCTTTATGTGAACCCTCTAGCAACAACTCAAGCTTTATATTTAATGCCCTCTGAAGGTGATATTCCCTCCTTTTTCTTGAAGACCCATTTACAAGTGACAATTTTTCTCTTCTTTGGTTGTTTAACTAATTACCAAGTCTGATTTTTGTCAAGAGATTCCATCTCATCCCCTATAGCAGCAAGCCATTTAGCAGACTCACCACATGACACAGCTTCTCTATAGGTGGATGGCTCATGAGGATCCACCTCTTCAGCAACCTGCAATGCAAAAGTAACCATATCTTCAAAACCATACCTCACAGGAGGTCCAACACCAACTCTTCTAGTTTTATCACGAGCTATACTCGGTTGATTTACTCGTGATCTAGAATTCTCAGGCAAATCAACTTTTGACGTTCTAGGCACATTAATTTCTGGTCGCACATCAGTTTCTGTAGTAACGTGTTAATCTTATCCACCTTGATGTTGTAATTCATTCACAGCTGAAGTGAATTGCATCTCCACCTATTTATCAACACTACTACTTTCTCCCATATCAGTAGACGTCACAAAAGGCTTTACAGTTGAGTTAAGCATGGAATTTTCATCAAATATCACAGTCCTACTAAGTATGACTCTATTCTCCAAAGGTGACCAGACTCTATATCCCTTAAATCCATCCCCAAAACCAACAAATGTACCCTTTTTAGCTCTTGGTTCTAATTTACCCTCATGAACATGATAGTAAACAATACAACCAAAAACTTTTAATAAAAAAATAATCTGCAGGCTTACCAGACCACACCTCGTAAGGTGTTTTACAATCAATAGCTTTGTGAGTTCTACTATTGATCAGATAACATGATGTATTCACTGCTTCTGCCCAAAACTTTCTAGCCAACCCTGCATTAGAGAGCATGCATCTTGCTCTCTCCAACAACGTCTGATTCATACTTCTGCAACCCCATTTTGCTGTGGAGTATTCCTAACAGTATGATGGCGAACAATCCTCTCAACTTTACAAAACTCATGAAATTAAGATCCACAGAATTCCAGACCATTATCGCAGCCTTTTGATTTTCTTCCCAATTTGATTTTCAATCAATATCTTCTACTGCTTGAAATTCTTGAAGGCTTCAATTTTATGTTTCATCATAAAAACCCATGTCATTCTTGAGTAATCATCAATTATAGACAAAAAATACATACTGCCTCCAATAGATTCAACTTTGGAAGGTCCCCAACAGTTTAAATGAATATAATCAAGTGTCCCTTTTGTACGATGAACACCTCTTGGAAACTTGTTGCGATGAAGCTTCCCAAATACACAATTTCACAAAATTCAAAATCCTGCACCTTATGCCCACAAAGAAGATCTCTTTTTGATAGAATTTGCATCCCTTTTTCACTCATATGACCAAGTCTCATATGCCATAACTTAGTCATATCATCCTTGTGAACGACCGATGATACAACAATAACATAACCTGTTATCGTGGAACTTAATAGAAAGTACAGTGTTCCACGCTTTATGCCTTTCAAAACTACCTCAAAATCCTTATAGACATACATTGCTCCACCTTTACCTTCAAAACTGTAACCCTTGCTATTGAGTACACTAAAGGATATCAAAATCTTCTTCATTAATGGAACATGCCTAACCTCTTTTAAAGTGTAGAAGGCACCATTATGTGTTTGTATCTTGACTGAGCCGATTCCAACTATCTTGCATACAACACCATTAGCCATGCTAACATTCCCTTCATCTATTTGCTGATAAGTTGAGACCACTCTCTATTTGGGCACATATGATAAGATGCCCCAGAATCAAGAACCCACACATCATTAGAATGTGATTGTTCATTCACAACTAAAGCTAGATCTCCTTCAGAATCGATCTCGACTTCTTTAGAATCAATCTCAACTTGTGCAACAAAGGCGGATGCTTCCCTTTTGTCACTCTTTTCCTTCTTTTCCTGATTCCTTTTTATCTTAGGACATTTGGTTTTCCCATGCCCCTTTTCTTTACAGTAGTTACAAATATCATCTGATCTAGAATCCTTTGACTTCGAAGACCTTTTATTCTGGTTCAACTTTTGCTTACTAGAATTCCTATGTCCCTTGCTTCCTATAGCAGCTAACCCAGATGCTTGACTTTCTGTAACTGAACTTCCTGCATTATGACGGTCCTCTCTCATAAGCAACGTGGACTTCGTATCTTCTAAGGTCAGAATTTCTTTCCCTCCAATATACTGGTCAACGAAAGTCTAATAAGATGGTGGCAAAGATGTCAACAAAATTAGGGCAACATCCTCATCATCAACCTTAACTTCTACATTACGTAGATCTAATAAAATTTTATTTAATGGATCAAGATGGTCTTGTAGAGACGTACCTTCTTGCATACATAGATGATACAAACATTTCTTCAGAAACAACTTCTTGGTTAAAGATTTCGTCATATGAAGACTCTCCAACTTCAACCAAAGACAAGCGATAGTTTCTTCATCTGCGACCTCGATGATGACGTCATCAGCCAAACATAGCATGATCGTTGAATAAGCCTTCTCTTCAAGAGTCCGCCACTCTTCATCATCCATGGCAGCCTTCTTTGACTTACCTGTTAGCGGCACCCACAACCCCTACTACTTTAGCAGGGATCGCATCTTGATCTGCCATAACCAAAACTATTCCTCCTGATAAATTTGTCAATCTTTACGTTCACGCTAGACATCTTCAATTATCGAGCAAATGCGGAATTTCGAAAAAAAACCCTAACAAGGCTCTAATACCAGTTTGTTGCAAAATCGACAATTAGAAAAAAAAAAGAACGTAAAGTAGGGAAAATCGACACACAGATATATGTGGTTCACTAACAGTGTGTTAGCTACGTCCACAGGTAGAGGGAGAACAATATTATTTGAGAGAATGTTTTCAAAATTACATAAAAAAAATGGCGCCTCTAGGTTAGAGAGTTTATATATCGCACTACTCAAAACCCTAAAGTCAAACTCGTAAATAGTTGCAAATAAATAAATATGTTGAATACAAAATCTGAATAGGTTGTTCGAAGCGCCAACAAATAGATTCAAGGCATTTCAACATAAACAACTTATACTAACTAGTAGTACAAGTAGAAAGTCTAGGGTAGATCCACGGAGAGCCCATGCAAGATAGATTGAAGAATAAATTCAAGATGAAATCTCTGAAATTTAGAATAATCTCAGCAATATTACAACCCAAGTCTCAAGAATGAAGAAAGAATGGGAATAAACTAGAAAACCCAAGCTAAGTACTCACCTTTTAGCCACAAATCATCCTCTAAACTCAATAATCCAGTTCTAAGATGACAAAAATGGTAAAAGATTACAATATTTGGTTGAAAGGAGAGGAAAAACAAGCCTAAAAAATGAAAAAAACGGCATGATAACCTACGTTTAGGACAGAAAACGAAATATAAAGCAGGTGTTGCAATACTGCAACGCTGCGCAAGCCAACATGTGTGTTTTTGTTTGGTGTTCATAGGTTGCAATGCTACATGTAACATTGCAACACTACCCTATTTCCACGAGAAATATGAAGCTTTTATCTCTGAGCTTTGTGCGACACTCCTTTTAAGCGTTGCAACGCTCTAGCCAAGGGCAATATGGTGATTCTTCGGCCTTCTTACCTTTTTTGTGCAATTTAGCTCCCAACTTGGTCATTTTATTGTATTTTCGCATCGAACACTTCATTTAACCTCTTGTACACTTGAGACCTATAAAAACATCAATTAAACTCATTAAATAGCCTAACAATCCCAAATTAAGGAGAGAGAGAGAGAGAGAAAGCACATTTTCAGTGTTATCAATGTGATAGTAAAAAAGATCGCTTCGAAACACAACATTAGTGATCTGTTTACGAAATCTCTCTTGGCTAAAGTGTTCAAGGGTCATCTAGAGAGTCTAGGTCTATGAGACATGTACATTGTATAATCTAAGGCAAGCGGGAGATGTGTAATCAGTATATGGATGCCCTAGTTTATTGTATTTGTATATTTACCATTCCAGTTGTTTTGGGTTATTGATATTATGTACATCTCACTAAGCAGAGTTTTAGTTCAAGTGGGAGTTTTTTGGGTTTTATGCCCCAAAACTCGTAGATAGAAAATGTAAATAATTGACTGTCATTAATAAAGAGTTATCGATGTTATATCAATAAATGTTATTGGTTGTGTTGTATTCGTTTTGTCTTAATAACCCTAAATCCAATAAACTAACATCCTAGGTTGTCTTATGAGTCTTGAGCTGTATGCGGAGACATACAAGGATCAATGTTCAAGAAACAGTCTAAATGGTCTATAGTATTGGGATAAGGCTGAGTACCTTATCTTAGTGACACTATGGATATGACCTACTTTGTATTTGATACAAACGCAATGACTCACTGCATTTGTGTAGCGTTGTGGCATAAAATTGTGTATCTTATGCTTATCCACAATACTTACAGCATACGGACAAATAGGAATACGGATGAATGAATCATACAAGCTCCTATTGCCATAAACTTGATGACGTAAAGATGGAGATGGAGTGTGGATGCTGTGTTATGCATGACTATTTCTAAACATATGCGTTGTTAACTAAATGCTTGTAGTATGCAATGGAGTAATGCATTGTCACAAGTTCCCTTGCGCTGAAACCAAGTATAATTCCAACGCAAGTTTCTCAGAGTGATCTGAGGTCGAACATAGGGATTGTTGTCGTTAGTGTGTTACATTTGTGATATATGCGACCGGTGTTTTTACAATTAATAAAGTATATGTTTGTACAGGAAATTAAATTTTGGTAAAGTAAAATTGTGTAGATAAACTAAAGTTGCAGTAATAAAATAAATTGCGATGAAAATAAACCAAAGCTAATATGATGCAAGATACAAGATACATGATATACATGATGCTGAGTTTGAGACCGAATGTGAAGTTTATACAAAGGATCATGGTATGTGATGGCAAGTCTTTATGTATGAATCAGAAATGGGAAAGAATAATTAGTACAAACATTGCAAGGTGGTTAATTGCATTAAAGATATAGCTAAGGTTCCGCCTTCCCTTGGCGTACACCTCTCGGTGATCGGCTGCATTCCTATATCTCTATGGTGAAACAGGGAATGAACGTGGTGAACGCAAGGTTGCTTCCATCTCTGGAAGTACTTCTCGTTTTAGTTAACGCATTCTTCCAACCCTCTCTCGATAGACGGAATGACATCTTCACTTCTGCTCTCAAGGTGAAGATTCCGTCTAGCATGCTTTGACTAAACATAATTATTTCCTTAACCCAATTAATTACTTGCTTAATTCATGCTAATTATCCAAGGGATTAAGAAAACATCGTGGAAAAAGTGAATTACGGATGAACGGAAATAGAAAGAAAGATGGAGATGAAAATGATCGTAACAATTATTACTAAGATTAAGCATTTGATACATGGTATGAATGGTAGAGATTAAGAAGATGAGTACAAGTGATGATCAAGAGAAAGAAACAAATACAGAAGAGAGTCAACGTCTTGACATAGATCTGGACGGTGGTTTTGCTTGTCGGCATGTGGAATGGATGAACAGAAAAGCTTTCCTCTCAGGTTTGCTCATCTGGTAGAGGTGACCTTCGTACAGAGCTTCGACGGTGGGGATCGAAAGGATTATTTGCCTAGAGACTCACCTCTCGGCCTTGTCTCTTAATTCTTACTGGATCTACTCTGATTAGTCGCTTCAAACCAGTCTCTCCCTCAGATCAGTATATACACTTTTCACTGTATTCAAGCATCCTTTTTCAATGGAATGGCCGGAGCTATTTA
Source organism: Benincasa hispida (assembly GCF_009727055.1). NCBI lineage: Eukaryota > Viridiplantae > Streptophyta > Magnoliopsida > Cucurbitales > Cucurbitaceae > Benincasa > Benincasa hispida. The sequence continues at coordinate 25,610,240 of NC_052357.1, forward strand.
TAGGCTAAAATTTGACTCTCTGACTTATGGTCCCCACTTTATTGTTAAGGCAGTTCCGAAAATGGTGGAGTGAATATTCCTTCTGTTACGCAATCAATCCCGTCCGAAATGCACAATGGTCAGCTGTACACGCGTCAGAATCCTCAGCATTTGCATTGCTCTCCATATCTTCAATCGTTTGCCCACATGCGGTGTTATTTTTTTATTATCGCATGCGGTTGAGATTGCATTGATCGCAAAGCTCTTGATCGATTTCGTATGCGCCATCATTGTGTTGATCGTCTATTCATTCCTGAATGATGGGGGCAATGCGATGTAGATGCGTTGTTTTTTTTATCTTGAGCCATGAACACATGCGGTGACTTGATTTCCTGCAAAACAGACTTGAAACATCCTTTTTTACCATCGTAATGATGTTAGTGGGTGTATTGATGACAATTTGTAATTCTTACATTTCTTAGCCAATTTCTATACAATCGACGCAACTTTCCTTTCTTTTGGCCGTAATATCTAAATAAAACAGTATAAATAACTTGTATTTCTATAAGTTATCATGTAGGTGACATGCGAGTGGAGGTATCCTATACAATGAGTTCGCATAAGATCGGATTTCGAAATAGTAACCATTAGATGTAACTCCGTTGACTAGTTAGGTTTCTATTTCAATAGGATGACCTAGGCAACATAGTCTTAACCATGAGTGTATTATGAACTCCTGTTCACGGGGGATGATCCACTTATTTGTATGGGTGAGAGTAGCCAGTTTTCCGATCCAATATAGCTACCATTTTAAGGACAAGATCAAGGGGGAGCTCGGAACATAATAAACAAGATGGATTTCACTCATTCCCCACTCTAGGGTAAGTAGATGAGTGTTCCCTTAAGTGGTGTCTCCGAAATTTGAACAAAGGGATCTACCCTCTTACTGGCCCAAGAGGATTTCTTTTTAATGGTTGGACCATAAATAGGTTGTTCATTAGAAGAGCACTGGTACTTAAGTATACATAAGCATGAAGGAACTCGATTTGCAGAGATCCTTGAGTGGAAGCGGATCGTCCAACTTTTATTTTGATTGAAAAAAAAATTTATAGCAAACATACAAGATATGTATTCTTAAATAAATTACAGCATGCTTTTTTATAAAGAAATAGAGTTTAAGGGATTATACCTTTGAAGAGCGTTTCTTCATGTAAACCTCTTGAACTGTCACGAACTCAAAAACAATAACAAGCTTGAAGACCCTCTTCAAGAAAACTCGAACCAAAACAGAAGACATACCATATCCATATCCTTGGAGGAGGAAGAATATTGAGGAAGAACACATAACTATTATTTGATTTTCACTATCTTATAATAAAGCTATCAATCGTGTAGTGTTTTTGGGACCGTATGGAAGAAAAGAATACTATTTTTCATTTATTCCAATAGCCACAAAAAGTAATTAACCACCCACTAAGATGGTTGAAGAGAAAAGAGGAATAATTATTCGAAATAATAAAATTAATATAAATAAATATGATAACCAACTTATCATATCTTATTTATATTAAACCATATTTTACATTAAATATAACACATAATCTATAGTTTTAATATTGTATTATATACAATATAAACTATAGTTTTTTTTCTCTTTTTTATGACATTTAATATAAATCATATTTATATTAAATTTAATAACTATTTGAATCTCATTCAAATATTTATTTCCTCTAATTAAATAATAATGTATCAAATATATTATAACAATTATATCATATATAATTGAATTAATTGAATTAGATCATATATGATTAAATTCCCTCTTATTAATTTGAACAATTCAAATTAACCTAAAAACTGATTCTCAACCAAATCATTTTGAGCTGCCAAGGGGACCTTATGGACCTTTAGCTTGAAGCTCCAACGGTAAGTGAATAATTAATTAAACTTGTTAATTGCATTATCCACCATCCGTCAACTGTCGGACATTCCACTAGAGATCGACAACAGATATATTTCTATATCCATTGGATATAACTCATCAATAGTACGATGACCCTTCACAAATTGCTCGTAAGTATAGTTGGGTCCAATTACTGTTTTGATCTTGTAGTTACATCTAACTTCTTAAGTACCACTAATCCCTTTAATGAATAATAGATCATAGTCCCCCTTGAAGAAAATCGAACACGAGGATTTCCATGAGCAGCGGAATAGATCATTCAAATTACAATCATGTATGAACTTTACAAGCACAGTTGTGAATAGAAACAAATGGTTATGTAATTGTTCACACGAGGTTTTTAGATAAACGTGTTTCGTGGAGTTAAACTTGAGTTGGTGTTGATGTTGGAGTTGATTTGATGCGATGCGGTTCGATCTCTAATACTTGATCTTCTAATTCTCTCTCAGTTGGGTGAATATGCTTGACTTGGAGAAGGAAAGCACCGAACGTTCTTGAAGTAGAAGTTTTGAAAGCTTAGAGTAGAAGCCTTGGAAGAGTATTTGTATCTTCAAAGGTCTTCTGGCTTATAAGAATGCAGCTTCAGAAGTCTTGCAAGTTTGAAATAGAAGTCTTGGAAGAGTATTTGCGTCTTCAAAGGTCTTCTGCCTTATAGGAGTGCAATTTCAGGAGTCTTTGAAGCTTTGAAGTAGAAGTCTTGGAAGAGTATTTGTGTCTTCAAAGGTCTTCTAACTTATAGGAGTGCAGCTTCAGGAGTCTTAAAAGCTTGAAGTAGAAGTCTTGGAAGAGTATTTGTGTCTTCAAAGGTTTTCTGCCTTATAGGAGTGCAGCTTCCGGAGTCTTGGAAGCTTGAAGTAAAAGTCTTGGAAGAGTATTTGTCTCTTCAAAGGTCTTCTGCCTTATAGGAGTGCAGCTTCAGGAGTCTTGAAAGCTTGAAGTAGAAGTCTTGGAAGAGTATTTGCGTCTTCAAAGGTCTTCTGCCTTATAGAGCTTCAAGAGTCTTGGGAGTCCTCTGCTTGTTAGTGAATTCTCTCTGGGTCTTCTGAGTGTTGAAAATGTTGCTCTTACAAATGAAGAGAATTTCTTTATTTATAGAGTTTTCAGGTGAGCTTTATGGGCTTGGTTGGTCCATGGGCCTGACTCTTGGGCCTAATTAGTTAGTTTTGGGCCTAATCTAGAATTTGGGTCCAATTCAACTTTTTTTGTAGTTTGGAATTTAAGCCCAAATGGTAATATCAAATTGGACCAATTTAATCTCATCTGATTCATCCACGTGATGTCATCGAAACTTGTCTTCAATTCAATTTGGGACATGTGTCAACTTCTAATTGGACCCGAAGTCAATGATTTAGAAATTCGTCGTTAATTTAGCATTGGACGTGGTGACTTGTGATTGGTCCAAAATTTCTCATTCAACAAATGCCCCCTTTTCGAGATTTATGCACGTATATGGGTGGATGAATCTTGAAAAAAATGTAATTTGAGATCAAAGTATGATTTTTGACTCTTTTAATTTGGTGCATCATTATGATCAAAATATGAGAATTTAGCTCAACATTTTGATTTTAAATCTTGTTCGTTTGGTATACTTTCGCTAAGTAAACTTTAATTTGAACTAAAATAGGATTTATGTTCCACTTTAATTGCAAATTTAATTTAATTTAATTCGAATTCGAAATAGAATTTGGGGTAAAATTGAATCTTGATCAATTTTTGTTTGAGATAAAAATTTGGGATATGCTCAATTTTACTTGGAAATGAGTATAGAAACTAAGGTTGATTTAAATTTGAGATAAAATTTGGAATATAGTCAAATTTTGACTCTACATTTTATTCATAACTCAATATCAAGGTTAACCATTCGAATATTGATAAAATTTGGGATATGACCAAATTTTAATTTGGGATGGATTTGACATTTATCTCACCCGATTTGGTGGCTTGAATTTAGAAGTATTCTATGAGATCCGATAGTATGGTAGAAAGAAATATATGAATCCTATCCTTCTACCATACTATTATTTATTGTTATTGAAGTGTATAAAATTGTACTTTATAAAAATAGAGGTTGAATATCGATCAATTTGAATATAGATGAATCTAAATATATATCTTTCTATTTATATATGATACTCAATTATTATATATGTAATATTATCTACGAGCGGCCTAATTGTATTTCTTTGCTTCATAATTCATGTTGATTCCAATAAATTTGAAATGAAATAATCGAAAGGCCACTAATCTTTTTTTAGGCATTGAAAGAAGTAATTGATTGAGCAGTTGACATTCCAGGAGTTCGGTTCCATGGGAACTTTTTATCTTCGGATTTCGAAAAGAATTAGCAAAACCCATCTTTAACGTTTGAACCATCATATGAAATGAGTTCCATAAAAGAAGAAAAAATCCTATTTTGAAAATAACTAAAATATTAATAATAATAAATAAAACAAATGGTAAGCACGTAATATGTGGGTGGCTACCCCGAGGTACTATCTTATTATGAGGTAGTATATTATTATGCGTAGTATCTCATTGGACAACCACTATGTCTATGTTCTTTCGTGTCGAAAGTATGGATACACTTAAAAACTTATAATCCAAACTCTTTTTTTTTTACTGTTAAAAAAAAAAAAAAGTTTTGTAGAAGGATCTATAAAATAAACCAAAAACAATACAGTTTGATTTTTCAATTAGTAGTACTTCTAGAGTCCACTTCTTCCCCATACTACGAGGGAAAGAGAAAATGTAAAGACTACCATTAAAGCAGCCCAAGCGAGACTTACCATATCCATGTGAATTATGTCCCCTATCTCTATGAATATAGCTGAGTCTCTAATGCAGCTACCTCCGACACTTGCAAGTTTTCGTGTCTTTCTTTCTGATGTCAAGAGTGTGCCAATCAATTGGAAATCCTGTATTTTACATATCCATACGATTGAGTCCTTGGGTTTCCGAAATAGTGTAGCACAGGAAAGAGAGAACATCTTCCTTCTGTGACATTTACCCCGAAAAAAAAGGAATTATTCTAAATTTGGATTAGAGGCTTTAGACTGAGATTTGGAATAACAGTTGATTTTAATTCCAATTTGAATGGAATATGAATTTGAACTTAAATGGAAGAGATTTTGGAGAGCCAACATATTGGAAGATAGCCTTACTAGCGAGATCGGGTCATTACCAACGATACCAAGCCATTACTAGCGATACCAGGCCATTACTAGCGATACCAAGCCATCACCAGCGATACCCTACCAACTTCATGGCGATACCCTACCAACTTCACCAAGAACTTAATTTGAGAATCGAATTTGATTCGTTTAACAGCTGAAGTAGGAATGATACTCTACTGCCAGAGACAAGAATAAGAAGAAGACGAAAAAGAGTGTAGAAACGTAGAAGATCTACATCTTTAAGGTGCTGAAGCAAGTTCATCTAGACATCGGTATTTCCAGCAAGGCCATGGGTATCATGAACAGCTTCATCAATGATATCTTCGAGAATTGGCCAAACACGTTATCTTTGAAGGCACCAAGGCGGTGACTAAGTTCACAAGTTCCTCTCCTTTCATAATCTTTTATTTGCTGTGCTTGCAATTAGCACGTGAAGTTTGTTGAAGAGAGCGAGATTTTGAGCGATAAAGTGGGAGAGAGCGAAACTGGAGAGAGCGAGATTCGCCACACTGCGTCCCACGGTGCGTTCATCATGGGCAGGCAGAACCTCAAGAGAGGATCAGCGCCCTAAGCTCATTCGATCTGGTCTGCCACCCCGGCATGATTAGTGGGAGAGAGGCTAGAAGAGTAACAGCCGACTCTGTAGAAGGCCATTTTCCGAAGTCGGAGATTGTCAGGCGGATGAGTGACCCTCGACCACTGCGACGCGCGAGGGGATTCCATCCGCGTGCGAAGATTGCTCCTTTTATTATTATTATTATTATGTATTATTATTAATCGGGTAATTAGTTATTCTATCTCTTTCTTCTTTTTGATCTCACTTCGTCGCAATGTGCTTATGACTATATACTGTGGCATCCGAGGCGGACGTGCCAGGATTACCAGCCTTAACGAGATTTCCTTCTCCATACTGTTAGCTTATTGCCATATTCTCTCAAGTCTTAAGCTCAAAATTCCTTGCCGTTGAATCTGGGGATTTCAAAACTCCACCTGTGACCCAATTCAGGCAGCCTCTAATCGAGCATGATCTTTTTTGTTGACTCTTAACTAATTAGCAAGAATCGAAGTTCCACCACAAACATAAACAAGTATTCAGTTCGGTAACCTGTGATGTTATTAGATTTCAAGCTGAGTAGTAGAAAAAAAAATCCCATCAAACTTAGCTATATAAATACTGGCAAGACGCATGCTCTTCTTCATCTTGTAGTGTGATCTCCTTCGTTCTTATGTCCTTTGCAGTTTGAATTGTGATTCTCTTTCAATCTTACGTTCTTTACATCCTTTGTCAATCGAACTCAGATTGTGAATCAGCCTTGAATTGCAGTAGGAAGCTGAAGAGAAGAGAGAAAGAAGGAAAGATGGGGAATTAAGGCTTCCCTCCTTTTTTTTGTTTTCATATATATATTTTTTCTTTTTTTCTTTTTTTTTTGTTTCTTAAAATTTGTTTCTTTTTTTTTCACACTTTTCTCTTTTTTTTTTTTGCTCTCTTTTTTTTTCTTATTTTTTTTTACTAACTTGCCTCCCTACTATTTTTTTGTAGGGGTTACAGTGCAACCAAAGGAGCACAACAAAACAATTTTTTTTTTAATCTCATCGACCTGTCTTTGGTGCACATAAGGACGACCTTGGCATGTTCTATCTATTGTATCCCTATTTGTGCTTCCTGATCGTCATGCAGAAACCTGCAAAGGTGCAGCGCCGTTCGTGTATCCTAATCGTCATGGGAGGGGCCCGGCAAAGGCTTACAACTCTTCCATTCGATCATGCTAGATGGATCCTCAAAAGGTCTACCTTGTAGTACCATTCATACATCCTGATCATCATGGGAGGGGCCCCGTAAAGGCTTACAACTCTCCCATTCGATCACCCTAGGGAGGATCTTGGAAGGTCTACCTTGTAGCGCCGCTTGTGTATCCTAATCGTCATGAGAGGGACCCCGCAAAGACTTATAACTCTCCCATTTGAACACCTTAGGGAGGATCTTGGAAAGGTCTACCTTGTAGCACCGCTCGTGTATCCTGATCGTTATGGGAAGGGGCCCTGTAAAGTCATACAACTTTCCCATTCGATCGCCCTAGGGAGGATCCTCGAAAGGTTTGCCTTGTTATGTTATTCCTTGATCAAAATTTGAAGATAAGGGAAATATGCCATTGAGTATTTGAAGATGAGGCGGATATGCCATTAAACCTTGAAGATGAGAAGAATGTGCCATCAAGATTTTGAACAGAGTCAGGTTGGCTAGAGTCGATCTCGCGTACAAGGTGGAGCCAGACGGACCGGAGTTGTCCTCGCATTTGAGGTGGAGCCGGATGGACTAGAGTCATCCTTGCATATAAGGTAGAGCTAGACAAACCAAACTTGATCTCGCATATGAGGTGGAACCATACCCACATTTTTGGAGAGGAAGCGAAACTACACAAATTTTGGAAAAGAGGTGAAGTTGTACCAATATTTTGGAGAGGAAACGAAACCGCACCATGACTTTGAAGTGAATCATGGAGAGCGAAGTCGCATCATCAATTATGGAGTTGAAACGAAGCACGCCACAGACTTGAGATTTGAAGCGAAGCCGCGCCACGACTATGAAGATAAGTTGAATGCCGCAGTCATTAGTTTGGAGATTGTGAAGCGAAGTACGTTCATGATTTTGTAAAGGCCGAGTCATTGAAGATGGAGCCGAGCCATACACACCGACCTTGAACTGAAGATGGAGCAGAGTCATGCACACCGACCTTTAACTTGAGATGGAAGTGGGGCTATGCATGCCAATTCTTGAACTTAAGATTGGAGAGGCATCAACGAAGCTTTGAAACTTAAATATGGAGAAGCTATAAGCGAGAACCTTCGCACTGGAGTTTGACAAAACACGGAAAAGTTCTTCGCATTTGAGTTTCGACGAGGACCTTTGCAATTGAGGAAATGAAACCGCACCGCAACTTTTAAGATGGGAGCGAAGTCGCGTCATCAGTTTGGAGATGAATTGAGCTACACCATACTTTGAGATGAAGCAAAGCCGCATCATTATTTGGGAGAAATGAAACGAAGCCACGCATAACTTGGAGATTGAAGCGACAGTCGCTCATTAGTTTGGAGATGAAACAAAGCCACGCCTTGATTTGAAGATGAAGTGAAACTGCGTCATTATTTTGGAGACGAAGTGAAGCTGCTCATTAATTTTGCTAGATCGATGTTCATTGAAGATGGAGCGAGCCATGCACAACAATCTTTGAATTTAAAGATGGAGAGGATCAACGAAAAAAAAGCCCTTTTACTTTAAAGTGTGAAGAAGCATTGATGAACCTCTAAACTTGAAGATGGTAGGGCGTATAATAGTTTACTTTTAAAGAGGAAGCGAAGCGCATTTTCACGTGTTGTGCCTTTTATTTACTGTGTTGGCTCCTTCACGAGGGTGATGAACAACTTCAACCCATTGTGTTTGCCGCCCATAGGGTAATGAACCTCTTCAATTTGAAGTGTCATTCTTTTGACGGAGGATGAATCACACATTAATTCTTGTAGTATATATACTTTTATATGGTTGTCGGTAACTCTTCTGATGGCAAACTTAAATTTGTTTAAGTTTTCTTCGACCCTTTAAGGAAGGATCGATCATGACGTAGTTCAAGTTTTTTTTTTTTTTTTTTTTTTTTTTTTTTTTTTTTTTAACTGGATTGAACTTGAAGTTTCTTTCAAGCTGTCTACATACCTTTCTTAATGATAGGGATCAAGTCATAATGTAGTTCGAAGATAATTTTTTTTTCTTTTTATGCGTGACTGAACTTAAATTTCTTTAAGTTACCTACGTACCCTTTATAATAAAGGGGATCAAGTCGTAACGTAGTTCATACAAAGGTTTTTTTTATGCGTAATTTTTTTTGAGAAAGTTGCCATTGATTGGGCCAATCCTTAGCCCGTCCTTATCAATTATCTTATACGCATCATTCGTGTAGACTTCCTTGACGATGTAGGGTACATCCCATTTAGGTGTGAACTTATTCCCCGAATGTCTCGTTATGATAATGGGTCTCCTTACGAAGAGCATTAGATCACCTATTTGAAAGGACCGAGGGTTTACATGTTTATCGAAAGCCTTAGACATTCGTGCCTGGTAACATTCCCGCTTGCTGAGCTTCTAACCGTTTTTCATCTAATGCTTCTAACTCTTGGAGCCATAGTTTGGCATTGTCTTCTGTAGTCAGCCATTCTTGCACTGCCATTCTCAGTGATGGAATTTCTCTTTCCAAAAGAAGGACAGCTTCTACCCCATAAACGAGAGAGTACGGGGTGACTCTTGTAGGGGTACGGTGAGTGGTGCGATAAGCTCACAACGCTTCACCGATCTTCTCCTGCCAATCTCTCTTCGACTTGGAGACAATTTTCTTCAGCAGGTTGCACAATGTCTTGTTAAATGCCTCAACCAACCCATTTGCGGCAGCGTTATATATGAATGACTTGTATTTCTTGAATTTGAATTTTTCACACAACATGTCCATCAAACTATTGGAGAATTGTCTTCCATTATCTATTACGATCCAATGAGGAAACCGTACCGATAAATGATATGAGTGCAGATCAAATCCACCATGTTTTCTTTCTTAGCTTCCTTTAGCGCGACAGTCTCAGCCCATCTTGAGAAGTAGTCAGTGGCTGCGAGGATGTAGGAGTGCCCTGCTGTCGACAGGGCTGACCAAATTGATCCACCATGCTTCAAAAGGCCATGAGGCTATGATCGGATGTTGAGGCTCGGGCGGTTGGTGAATGAAATTCACATGATATTGATAGGCTTCACATTTCTTCGCATAATCTATTGAGTTCTGAATAATTCCCGGCCAATAATAACCCATTTTTTCAGTTGGAATTGTAGCTTTGGTCCTACTTGATGAGGGTCACTCTGGCGGCACTGGTTCGGCAGAAGAAAGCAAAGGGAAAAGACGCGCTCTCTATTACTTAGTTAGAACCCTGAATGGAACGCCTCAGAGATCATTATTCCCCGTATAGAGAAGCTGCCTTGCACTTCTTCTTACGCATAGATAGTTGAGGCATAACATGTAGGCGTTCCAGTCCACTTATCAGCAAAATGTCACCCCATCAGTACGTCCTGTCTAGGCAGTCTCTCGGGACGGTTTAGACCAAATGGGCATCATGCTTAACAATACGATATTGTTTATATGTAACCAGCAACAAGGGCGGACTTAGAAAGGGCAGAGGCCTATGGGGCGATTTCCTTGGGGATCACCCAAGTTCCATCGGTCCTCGGGAGAAGAAGTGAAGAGCCGTTGCCTGGATGGAAACAGAAAAGATATGCTCTTCAGAGATACCTCAGGAAGCCGTTGGGGAGCTAATGTTCTTTTGACGGAGGAAGTGTGCCCACCAAGACCAAAAAAAGAGTGGCGTGGGAGGCAAGCGTATCGTCCCTCATTTTGCCAGAGAAAAGCAGCATGTATGTGATTCATAGCCTGATTTTGCACTTGCCGAGTCAGTGATACCAAATCAAAAATACGCAATGTCCAGTTCCCGCCTCAAAAATAACGCCAAGCTTTGAAATAGGCATACTAGGCCTCCAAAATGGCTCTTCGAAATTGGCAAGGTAGCTTGAATGATAAGAAAAATCATTAATCAAGGTGACTCTAAACGTGATGAATAATGCTAATTCAACTTCTCCTGATTTGACCAGTACGAGTTGAGAGTGGGAAGGACTTGAAGACCATATACTTCACCTTATGCTTCGCCAGTTTGATGGAGAAGGTTCGGGAAAGCGTTGGCATCTGGAACATGTCCCAGGAGGACGGAGATAAGGAAAGCGATGCCTTGGAAACCTAGCCACCGCTTTAACGGGATTGGATAATGTGCCCCTTAAATATATCGGCTTGGGCGGCGACGTGCGCGATGTAACCTTCGATTGTGCGCGACAACTGCATTTGGGAAAATGAATGCGCTATCGGGTCTAACCTCAACCAACGAGGAGACTGGTTGCGCCCTATCGATCAGATTAACCTTGACGCACGGGAAGGCTCCCAGACTGACTCCGCCGTCAAGGAATTTAACGGTTCGCAGCGACGCGAGTTGCAGCAATTTCATATTAACTAGACAATTCACTGGGGTGGTATACGTCGGATCCCCTTGAGAGGGACTTTTCCTTCGGTGCTACCAGTTGAAAGAAAAGAGTTAGCGAAGGCTCTGAAGGAGGTTACCACTCGGGTGTATGCGGCACACATACAAG